>NC_091190.1:28572678-28807678 GCF_040958095.1 Procambarus clarkii | reverse complement strand
ACCACCAACTTTCCCTGACAACCACTGACACCACCTGCCTGCCATGACAACCACTAACACCACCTGCCTGCCATGACAACCACTGACATCACCTGCCTGCCATGACAACCACTGACATCACCTGCCTGCCATGACAACCAATGACATCACCTGCCTGCCATGACAACCACTAACACCACCTGCCTGCCATGACAACCACTGACATCACCTGCCTGCCATGACAACCACTGACATCACCTGCCTGCCATGACAACCACTGACATCACCTGCCTGCCATGACAACCACTCACACCACCTGCCTGCCATGACAACCACTGACATCACCTGCCTGCCATGACAACCACTAACACCACCTGCCTGCCATGACAACCACTCACACCACTTGCCTGTCATGACAACCACTGACACCACTTGCCTGCCATGACAACCACTGGTACCACTTGCCTGTCATGACAACCACTAACACCACCTGCTTGCCATGACAACCACTGGTACCACTTGCCTGTCATGACAACCACTCACACCACTTGCCTGTCATGACAACCACTGACACCACTTGCCTGCCATGACAACCACTGGTACCACTTGCCTGTCATGACAACCACTAACACCACCTGCCTGCCATGACAACCACTGACATCACCTGCCTGTCATGACAACCACTCACACCACCTGCCTGCCATGACAACCACTGGTACCACTTGCCTGTCATGACAACCACTGACATCACCTGCCTGCCATGACAACCACTGACATCACCTGCCTGCCATGACAACCATTAGTACCACTTGCCTGCCATGACAACCACTGACACAACCTACCTGCCATGACAACTTCCACCACTAACAACACCAAACATCCTTGACAACCACTGACACCACTTGGCATCCCTGACAACCATCTACACCACCTGCCTTCCCCTGACAATTACTGATGACACCACCTGCCTCCCTGACAACCGCTGACACGATCTGCCTCTCCTGACACCAACTGCCTCCTTTGACAATCACTGACACCACCTGCCTTATGTGGTAAATATTCGTTAAGTTACAGTATATTTATAAGATAAAGAAGTGCATTCTCTCCCTACAGCAAGGCAGGGAAAGTGGTCCTGCCTTATTTTGGGAAGTCATCTTATGCGGTGAATACAGTGAAACCTTGGTTGACAGCTGCACTGGAAGTCGAATTTTTTGGAACACGACGTCAATTTTGTCGTATAACTTGAATTGGTACACGTCGGTTTACTTGGAAGACGACATCTGTTCATACGTGATTGGTTCGAATGAGAACGTGGTGCTGGGGGCACACTAAAGCGCCCTCAGTTTGTTTACCTTGAATTTTTTTGTAAAGAATTTAATTGTTTTTCTGCTTTTTTGTTTTCTGAACAGTAAAGTTCTTATTATATATCATGCCATGGATCCCCAGGATGGTGAAGGGACTGGATGGATGGTGAGGGGACTGGATGGATGGATGGTGAGGGGACTGGATGGTGAGGGGACTGGATGGATGGATGGTGAGGGGAACAGGATGAATGGAGGGGGGGGGAACGGGATGGATGGACAGGCAGGATGGATGGTCGAGGTGGACTGGATGGATGGTGGAGGTGGACTGGATGGATGGTGGAGGTGGACTGGATGGATAGTGGAGGTGGACTGGATGGAGGAGCTGGATGGATGGTGAGGGGACTGAATGGGTGGATGGCACCTGCTTGATACCTGCTTGAAGAGGTTCTGGAGTTCTTCTACTCCCCAAGACCAGGCTTGACTTGTAAGAGCTTGGTCTTACAAAATGCTTGGAGCGGCCCGTGGGCCCACATACCCACCACAGCCCAGTTGGTCCTGCACTTCTTTTAGAAAACAATCTAGTTTTCTCTCGAAGATGTCCACGGTTGTTCCCACAATATTTCTTATGCTCGCTGGGAGGATGTTGAACAACCGTGAACCTCTGATTTTTATGCAGTGTTCTCTGATTGTGCCTATGACATCCCTGCTCTTCACTGGTTCTATTCTGAATTTTCTTCCCGTCTACGCATGCCGTATATGTTCTCTGTATTCGCTCTATTTCAGCAATTTCTCCTGCTCTGAAGGGGGAAGTGGGTACTGATCTGTACTCAAGTAAGTAATTCATTATCAAAAGAAGGCACCAAGTAATTATCAAAAAGAAGGCACCAAACCGGGAAGGCTATGTAGCACCATCAAATGTGTGTGATAATCAGAGGGCGCTAAATATCACCAAGGATGCCAATACGAGAACAGAAACGCATAAGGCGAACGATATCAAAAGTATCCGAGTCACCAAGAATTCTATCGAGGGACAAGCGACCGCAAGGGACGGTTGGAAAACAAGACATACGTTCGTCCCGGAAACAGGACATTCAACAAGGATATGCATGACCGTAGGAGAGACAATGCAATTTGGACAATAAGGAGCAGGGCGGCACTCCATCAAGTGACCATGAGTTAAGCGAGTATGGCCAATACGCAACCTCGCCAGAGCCGTTTCCTATCGCAGGTTACGGTGGGAGGAGGACGGCCGCGAGGACACACAACTCTTAGGAGTACACAGTTTGTTTCCAGTAACAGAAGACCAACAAGCCTGCCAACAGGTAAGGATGGAAGAATGGATAACCAGGTAAAAGTTGGAATAAGGAATCCCTTTACGAGATGGGACAGGAGCGGACAGCTTCCCTGGCAGCAGCATCTGCACACTCATTTAAAGAGACACCAATATGGCTGGGAACCCAGCAAAACTCAACCGACTTAAATTTACTGTGAATAAGAAACAGCCAATGCTGGATCTCGACAACCACTGGATGAACCGGATTAACCCTTAAACAGCGCAAATCATACATAAATGATTTAAGTAACTGTCACAAAATGGCGCAAATCATATATATATGATTTGCGTATTTAAAATAGTTAAAAAAACCAGCGTTGAATGTAATGAAACGCCATTTTCTGGGTGAGACCCGGAGGCTCCCCGGAGCTTTACCGGCTGATATGCTAATGTCAGACTTTGGCATCAGTCATGTGTATGGAGTTCTAGGGCCTACCGGGGACCACGGCCAGAACCTGACCCCCTCAGAGAGGCAAGGGAAGCAATGGCCTATAGAAACCCCCGTGTGGTTGGAAGCATTCTGTCTGCCATCGACCGGGTCAAGCATGCAGAAAGGTAAGCATTCCAAAACAAACCCCTATTCTGGTGAAAATTGCTACCTAAAGCCGAACTAGTGGATAGAACTCTTCAACAGAAAACAAGGAAACTAGTATGACGTCATATGTCACCGCGCCGCTGTCTGCGCAGCTCCCCCCTCCCCGGGAGGGGGAAGGGGGAGCCCCAGACCTCCCACGCCGGCTATCCACCCATCAGTTCTGAGGCTGGATGTCAAAACACGCGAAAAACCGCCGACCGGAGGGAGGGAGGGTTGCCGGGGAGCCTCCGGGTCTCACCTAGAAAATGGCGTTTCATTACATTCAACGCTGGTTTTCTGGGGGGAGCCCCGTCGGCTCCCCGGAGCTAACTACCCACAGAGGAAGGTCAAAGGGACAGAACCGGGAGACGGACACCACGCACCCCCCCAAGGAGGCGAGACAACCGGCAGCAAACGCCAACCCAAGGCGCCACAGCCCCGAAAAATCCCGGGAACAACACGAGAACAACGAGCAGCAAGGCCCCTGCACGAACACCAAAAATCCACGCCCGAAAGACTGCAAGGCCATGTCGCCCATACGGCAGCGAGAGCAGCGAAGCCACGAACGCCACAGGCATGAGGGAAGAACACAGGCCGCGTAGCCGCAAGAACACGGCTGACCACCCAGGACACTATCACCCGCGAACCGGGAAGAACAGAACCGGATCAACGCAAAACGCGCTCCCGACCCAAACGCCATGGCACACAAACAACAGCGGAGGCCCGCCACTGAACACAAAAACGACACACCCCCGGCCCGACCAACGAAGCACCAACAAACTCTGGACCCCTCCAGAATGCAGCAGCCCCACCCCGCGCCAGAAAAGATGGAGACTGCTGCCACCGAACAACCAAAACGCTAAAACCGAAGGAGCAAGAAAACTCAGCGACTCGACCCCCAGAGGCAAAGGCCAAAAGGAAAGAGCCGACGAAAAACACACCGGAACCGAAGGGGCACTACCAACTGAGGAGAAGACAGAGCACGCTGACCAGAGACCAGGATGGTGCAAGCGGCACACGAACAGGCTGGAGGTGAAACGACGCACAAGACAGCTTACTAACGGTGCAGAAGCAACATCAAGACCAAAAGCAAGCTGAAGCGGCTCCGCCCGCGCCGCACGAAAAGAGGCGACAGTATGTGGCAAGACGACGGCCCCCAACCCCCACCAGAAAACCAAGCCGAGAGTAAACCAAGCTAACAAGAGTAACCACCTAAGAAGGGACAGGAAAAGGAAGGACCGCCAAAATACCCCATACTGCCGCCAAGAGAAGCACGCAGGTGGGACACCTACCAAGAAGCCACCCGACCACCAACCGGAGGCGAGACCGCGAGGCAGAACATAAGCAGCCCCGACAAGGCCCCTCCGAGCCCAGGAAAAGGCGGAGCCGCGGGAAGATCTCGGGTGCGACCACCGAAACCCAGGCGGCACAAGGAGATGGAACGTCTGCCGAACAGAAAAACTCCCCAAAACATGCAAGCCCGCCAGGAGTTCAGAACGACGGGTCCGACACGAGACATTGCAAGACCCCAAAAAAAAAACAACCGGCAGGGCAAGCTAGGAAACCAAAGAAGGTGGAATTGTCGCTGCCAGAACAGTACCCGAACCAAGGGGTACGAACAACTGCAATAGACCGAGATAAAGAAGCACATCACAGGACACAGGCTGACAAACGCCTAAGAACACACGCAGAACATCCCTGCTGCAGAGGAGGCAGGAAGAAAGAGCAGAAGCACAAAAACCCCAGAAGAACAACCAGGGGTGGACAATCAGGCAGGGTCAGAAAAACCCCCATGCAATCCCAAGGCACAAAACAGCAGCAAAGTGCCACTCCACAACCGGACACAGGAACAAGGACACGCCACCGTGAAACACGGTACCAATGCACACGTGCAGCAGCAGCAACAGGCACCACTGCAACATGCAACATGTAAATAGCAACTCCCTTCTGCAAAGGCAGAGAACGGAGCAGGCAGACCCCAGACAGGGCCAACGGAGACACGACAAAACCCCGCAGGCCCAGAAACCTGCACCAGGCGACCGACGGCGGAAAAACCCCGCTCGATACCTGCTGGAAGAGGTACTGGGAGCTCTTTTACACCTGAAGCCCGGCCCAAGGCCAGGCTAGACCGGCCAGAGGGTGGCCCACCAGGCAGCTGCCAGGAGCAGTCCACCGGCCCACATACCCCCACAACCAGGACGGGCTGGAACTGCCATACGAAAACAGGCTAGTGTGCCCTGGAAGTCCACGGACGAACCAGCAAGAAGGCTTATGCTCACAAGTAGGTCGTGTAACAAGCACAGACCTCTGATGGTAATACAGTGTTCCCCAAATGTGCCAATAGCACCACTGCACTCCACTGGTACTATCCCGCAAGTTCTACCAGATAGGCGGGACCCAAGAGCCAGAGCTCAAATCCTGCAAGCACAGCCAGGAGCCTAACCAGGTGAGTACAGAACCAACCCTACAACCCCCACACCTCACATTAAAAAAGGAGGGTCCCTTGAATGACTCCAGCATGGGTTGGACATGCACATGAGGGGGACAGGAAGGGTTGAAAAAGGGACAGTCACTGGTGTGCGAACGGTCTCAGTCGTACAAAAATATACCTAAACAAAGACAGGTATATCAACAACTCCGCATCCAGCTCCCGGCCAAAAGACGCCAGACCGCAGAAACTCACCTGGCGAACGGTGGCACGAACTTGACACGACTCAACTGTGCCCAGAAGAACCTGGGAGCACCGCCAGGTGAAGACGCCAGAGCCGGACCCTGCCGGGCCCGCAGGAGAGCAGGGAGAGGCGAAGGAGGCGGTCCACCCCCATGACACAGGGAAAACCGCGGTGTCCTCCCCACAACTGGGAACCAGGACACCCCCGGCGCGAAGGGGCACATACCGCAGCCAGGGAGAAGAACGAGAGGCGAAGCACTGTAGCAAAAAGGGCGCAAAACACCAGCACTGAAACACCGCCCAGACCAAAACAAACTCCACGGCGCATGCGCATAAAACGCTGGCCGAACCGCACACCCTCTCTGCGGGAAGGCGCCAGCCAGGACTACTGCACGAGAAAAGTAGCCAAAAGAGGAAGCAGGAACAATAAAACCGGCCAAAGAAGCAAAGAGCCCAAAAAGTAGCCCAACCGGGCGACAAGCAGCCCAACCGGGCGACAAGCAGCCCAACCGGGCGACAAGCAGCCCAACCGGGCGACAAGCAGCCCAACCGGGCGACAAGCAGCCCAACCGGGCGACAAGCAGCCCAACCGGGCGACAAGCAGCCCAACCGGGCGACAAGCAGCCCAACCGGGCGACAAGTAGCCCAACAGGGCGACAAGGACGAGGAGCCGACAGACGTTCCAATAATGCGGGAAGTAGCGAAAAACCCTTCCCGTACCCTCGAGAACACAGAAGCCAACACTAGTCCCGAAGGCACACAAAGGCGCAGGCGCACCCGAGATCAGAAGTCATGCAGAACCCCATCGAACGGGGAAACATGACGAAAACACCGTCCCAAAAAGGGGTGGGAGGAAACATCCACCCACAGGACGGAACCAACCGACTCAAAGGCCAAGGAACCGAGCCCGGGGAGAGGCCGACGCCCAACAGCACGTACGGCGAGTGGGGAGGAAAGACCCCACTCCGCGTAACCACAAGCCCCGCCTAGAGGGGGATAAAAACCCCCACGGGGTCCAACGGGGCCAAGGCCCCCCCAAGTCGGCCCCCTTCCCAGCCCCAGGAACCTACACGACAGGCCCCGGGGCTGAGCTGTTCCCCCAAAGCCCCGGCCGTACCAGAAAACCGGGGCAGCCATGAAAACACTAAGGAAGGGAGCCCACTGGCAGACTCATACAACACGGCTGGAGGAACAGGCTCAAATGCCCCCGTCACTACCCCGGAAGGGGAATTCCCCGAGACTGCCCGAGTCTCAACACCATCAAAAACCCCGCCCCGAACCTACAGAAGGTAAGGAACCGGATGCAGGCAGGAAGGGTGATCCAGGGGAAAGACAAGGGGGCGTGGATGGAACCGAAGCAACCAACACCCCCAAGTCCCAAAACGAACTACAACGGGGCAGCCCCGGGGCTCCCGGGGAGGAAACCACGAGAACGTTGCCACCACCAAGGCTCAAGTGCAACGCCCCTGCTGCCCGCACCCGCCTTGTTAGCACAACTGGGTAACCGAGCCACAACGAGCAACCAAACCCGCAGGACTCCGGGTCGAAGGTGTCACCGACCCCACAGGCAGCAGACGGAGGCAAAACAGAGAGTCACCCAGAGACAAAGGGTAAGAGCAACCCTCAAACTCGCTGGAAGCGAGGGGGGGACTCTGGGGTCACATCCATCGGACCCACGCGCCCCCAGGGGTTTCCCAGGGTCCCGAGCGTTTACTATAAGAGGACTCGCGCTCAGGTAATCCCAGGCAGGGTACTGCTAACCGGCACCCAAAGCTACCAAACAACTTTCTAAGAGCTGAACCCCCAGGACGTGTACACTCACGGGGACCTAGCAGGGGGTACCACCAGAAAATACTTAGAACACAAGGGACACAAGGGGCAAGAACAAAGGCAGACCCCCCCCCACCCCCCACCAGGTAGATAAACAAAAAGAAAAAGAAAACCCCGCAAGAGGACAGCGTACCCAAGCGGAACAGAGCCGGCCGCTATGATTGGTAAAGACAAGCTGCACTGTACCCTGCGCCCCACCAGTGCAAAAACTGCCCCTTACTCTAAGGCGAACAAGGGAGACAGAACACCCGAGCACACAAAGAGCGGCCGAAAACCAAGCAGTAAACGGCCAAGCAGGGGCAGGACCCAAGGAACATGTGGAAGGTGGCCCCAAGGGCAGTACTTACAGGGCACCTAGGGAAGGGAACCCTAGGCGCATGCAGCCCGAGTACTGGAGAATTACTCCCGGCTCACGCACCACCTAGAAAACAGACACCACACTCTAGGTACAGTGCTGAAACAACCACTGGAGCCGGAGCACATAACCGGTGCCTATAGCATCAGCTGAAGAACTGATGGGTGGATAGCCGGCGTGGGAGGTCTGGGGCTCCCCCTTCCCCCTCCCGGGGAGGGGGGAGCTGCGCAGACAGCGGCACGGTGACATATGACGTCATACTAGTTTCCTTGTTTTCTGTTGAAGAGTTCTATCCACTAGTTCGGCTTTAGGTAGCAATTTTCACCAGAATAGGGGTTTGTTTTGGAATGCTTACCTTTCTGCATGCTTGACCCGGTCGATGGCAGACATAGAATGCTTCCAACCACACGGGGGTTTCTATAGGCCATTGCTCCCCTTGCCTCTCTGAGGGGGCCAGGTTCTGGCCGTGGTCCCCGGTAGGCCCTAGAACTCCATACACATGACTGATGCCAAAGTCTGACATTAGCATATCAGCCGGTAAAGCTCCGGGGAGCCGACGGGGCTCCCCCCAGAAAAGTCCTACACATACATAGAGCTCACATCTGCTTCCTCAGACCACCAGTAACCATCCTCCATCTTGAAAAAAAAATCCCAAGTCCCTCACTTTCCTTCTAGGGCCTTTGTAAGATAATGATAACCATTGCTTGGCAACATCACCATCCAGTAACTGAATGTTTAGGGCAGCCATAGAGGAGACACTAAACTTTTAGCAACAGCAAATGAGTGATTACCATGTACTGTATATATTTGAGGCAAAATGTATGCTATATGCAATTTTGAGATTTAGGTTTAAAATATATTTATACATGTATTATTATGAATATGTGAGTGTCTTTATATCTTTACTTGTATATCCATACATACTTATATTTTCAAAGTTTTTACATAATAGACAGTAACTTTGACACACAAATACAACCTGTTAGCATGAAAAGACTAAATTAATAAATTGAGAAACAATGAAAATAAATCAATAAAGTTATTCCTATGCGGCACCTCAACTAAAAATATGCAGCTTCTCCAAGCCACTACAGCTAAACCACAAGAGCTAGACACTTTTTATTTTGATTTTTGTGCTTCCTGAAAGCTATTTAACAATGTCATAAGAAAAAATAATTTTTTCAGAACAATTTTTTTCTTGAGCGCCCTGGGGAAGTTTGCTATTTAACAGTTAGCGGTTTAAGGGTTAAAGGACCCCGAGAGCCATGAGGGCACTATGAGAGTCAACAACTACTACAAAGGAAGATTGACAACCAGAAAGCAGGAGACGAAGAACATAGAGAATAGGAGTAGTACTCAAGACAGCACAAGTGATTTGAATAGTACAACCATTGTGATGGGATCCCTGGATTTGAGAGTTCTCGTAATCTATCCGATCATTTTTCTGGCTGACGCAATATTTGCTTGGTTATGCTCCCTAAACATTAGGTCGTCAGACATCATTATTCCCAAATCTTTTACATGCTGTTTTCCGACTATGGGCACATTTGATTGTGTTTTGTACCCTGTATTATGTTTAGGGTCCTCATTTTTACCGTACTTGAGTACCTGGAATTTATCACTGTTAAACATGTTATTTTCTGATGCCCAGTCGAAAACTTTATTAATATCAGCTTGAAGTTTTTCAATATCTTCAGCTGAGGTAATTTTCATACTGATTTTTGTGTCATCTGCAAAGGATGATACGAAGCTGTGACTTGTAATTTTGTCTATATCTGATATGAGACTAAGGAAAAGCAGCGGTACAAGGACTGTACCGAGGTACAGAGCTTTTAACTGCGCTTGGACCCCATTTTATATGGTTGACTGTTACTCGCTGAGTCCTGTTTGACAGAAAACTGAGTATCCAATGTCCTACTTTACCGGTTATTCCCACTGACTTCATTTTGTGTGCTATCACTCCATGATCACATTTATCGAATGCCTTTGGGAAATCCATGTATACCACATCTGCATTCTGTTTTTCTTCTAATGCCTCAGTGATTTTGTCGTAATGGTCAAGTCGCTGTGAGAGGTATGATCTTCCTGCTCTAAATCCATGTTGGCCTGGATTGTGGAGGTCATTGGTCTCCATGAAACTAGTGACCTGACTCCTGTTCACTCTCTTAAATACTTTTATTATGTGGGACGTTAGTGCAACTGATCTATAATTCTTTGCCAATGCTTTGCTATCTCTCTTGTGTAGAGGGGCTATATGTCTGCTGCTTTAAGCGCATCTGGTATCTCCCCCATGTCCAAGCTCTTCCTCCACACTATACTGAGTGCCTGTGCTGTGCCTGTGCTGTGCTGAGTGCATGGTGAGGGGACTGGATGGCTGGTGAGGGGACTGGCTGAGTGGATGGTGATGGGGACTGGATGGTTGGATGGTGGATGGGGACTGGATGGATGGATAGGGACTGGATGGGGACTGGATGGATGATGGGGGGGAACTAGATGGATGGATAGGGAGTGGATGGTGGGGTGAACCTCTGTCTCCCACATCGCACCCTCCCCGCTTCCACCCATACCACCAACGGACCATCCCCGCTACCTTCAGTCTCCGCACCGCACCTCCCCGCTACCCCAATACTCCCATCCTGCCAACGGGCCCTCCCCGATACCTCCATTTCCCCCCCCCCCCAACCCTGTACCCTCCCAGCCACATCTGGATGGTATTAATGCAGACTTTGTTGCTACCAGCTAGTGGATCAAGAGGCAAACTGCATGACATTAAGCTCTTGTTTTTACCGACTCAAAGCCTGATTGACTGTAAATGGATGACTATAAATGGAGGAATAACTGTATATGGATGAACGACTGCAAATGGCTAAATGACTGTAAATGACTAACCGGTTACTACCACAACTGTGAATGCTTGACTGCCTTTGGTTATGACCGCCTGTGACTGGTCTTGACTGTGAATGCTTGACTGACTTGTGACTGACTGGTTCTGACTGGCCGCATATAACAGAGGCAGTGAAATGTTTGAAAGGAAAATCTGAACCAGTGATGCAGATAGGAAAGTGTTTAACCCTTAAACTGCGCAACGCGCCTGCAGGCTCACGTCTGGTTTGTGCAACGCTCCTCCGGGTATTTGTATTTTTCACGTTCCATTCAAAACTCCCGCGGCTACATGGGGTTCACATCAGCTTCCTCAGGGCTCTTGTAAACAGACACCATCTTTAAAAAAAATCGTGGTCCACATTCCCGGGTGTGGGAGCCTCAGTAGTGTGTGAGCAACCAAGGCTGGCGCTCGCAGCATGAGCGCACAGCACTGCTGTTCAGCATGTGACCACAGCATCGCCTAATAATGTAAAAATATATATATAACTTGTATTATTTAGCTATGATAGTGTTATATTAGAGCCTGAGTGTGATAATAACTGGGTACAATGTTCAAATATCAGTGATTCAATGCTGTTCACGATGTTCACAGTGCTAGCCACAGCACCACAGCATTATTTCGTTCATCTAGGAATCTTCAAATGATTTCTTAGGTTCCTTTTCAAAATAAACGTGTGGTCAATTATTCATTTACAGGAATTAGTGACCAGGATTGTGATAATAGCAGGATTGTGGTTATAATTAGCGTTGTGCGTAGTATTGTGGAAGGAGGAATTTTGATGAGGGAGGGAGGGCGAGAATTGAGGTAGCCTCATTGTGTGAGTGTGTGGCTGCCACTCTTGTTTTGCTCACCATACTAGCTTAGTGGTTCGCTATGGGCAACACTTATGTACATGGGTATATATATAGTGTGTATATAGTGTAAGAACAGCAACAGGAGAATGTTGAGAGGAGCGTTTTTGATGAGGGAGGTGACGTAATCGTAGCGTCGTTTGCTGTGTGATTTTTCATGCAGTGTATGGTGGCCACTGTACTGTTTGGACACAATACCGGCTTACTTGCATAATTCTGGTAAATAAAACATGTAGATAGGCATATAGAACATGTGTAATAAGAACTATAGCAATATGGTGGGAGGAGCAATGTTGGCGAGTAAGATGTTGGAGTGAGGGAGACTGGCTGGGTGTGGCTGCTCTCACTCGAGGTGTTCTGAATGTGTTCATGGCCAAATGCTCCTATTGGCCCATACGAGGCAGCTTATGGCACGGGCGCATGGGGAATGATGACGTCACGCCCCAACTTCCGGACCCCATAGCAGCCAAAGTAAGTACAATTTCGACTTTTTTTTTTTTACATACCCATACTGAGGGAAGGGTTTTTTGACACTTTAAAAAGAAAAAAGAATTTTTTCCAGAGAACTTATTTCCTGCGCACTGCGGGGGTGTCACATTTGGAGGCAACGCAGTTAAGGGGTTAAGGCGAGCAGGTGATGGTCTCACCACCACCTCCTCACCCTCCCCATACACCAACACCACTCCTCCCTGTCTCCCATACGCCACCAAGAATCATTAGTAAAGGTAAAGTGCAGTTAAATGTTCACTTATTTTATTTATGGTTTATATTTATACCCGATTGTTTTGTATATGAAAAATATGAGTAGTATTCTGTATAAAATGTATTTTTAAGTTAATATTTTTGGGTGTATGGAACAGATTAATTCAATTTACATTATTTATGGGAAATTTCGATTTGGTCGACAAATTTTTGGTTGACAATGTGTCTTTGGGAACGGATTACGATTGTAAACGAAGGTACCACTGTATAGGACTAAACTTGAATTACACCTTACATGAATTAATTTCATACATACAATACATACATACATACATGTGGAACCTCAGCGTATGAATTTAATCTGTTCCAAGAAATGAATCATAACCCAAACATTCGCACAACGAATCAAATTTTTCCATAAGAAATAAATGTAAATTTATCCCTTTTTACACACACACACACACCCAAAAATATTAACTTAAAAATACATTTTATGCAGAATACTACTCATACTTTTTACTGCACTTTACCTTTATTGAGGACTCTTGTTGGCGCACGGAAGACGGTGAGAAGGGGTGGAGGAGGGGGAGTGGTGTTAGCATTTGTAATAGGAAGTCCCCTTCCATCATATCAGGCAATTATGACATTTCTGAGGTACTCTCTCGTACATTTTGTAGCCATACCACTAGGACCTGATTGTTTGTCTCACTAGGAATCTGTCTAAAGACACTTGTTTTTGCCTAAGTTTTAACAATTATCTGTAGTGAGACATCACATTATCATTAAAAAGGTTAACACAACAGCTTGCCATAGCATTATCTGGGCGAGTCTTTTCAGCAAAACTTTGCAATTCTTCCCTTACTGCACACATTTTTGAAAGTCAGATCAATCACTTGGATACCATCTTCACGTTTATGAATGATCTGTTTTTGTCTTCTATCGTCGTCCTCAACTATTTTTTAGGTTGCACTTTATCACTGACTTTTTTCAGACTCATGGCATGATATACTGTATATTAAGAACTTCATTATTCAGCAAAACAAAACAAAAAAATTACAGAGAATTCAGCGCGGTTATCACTATGCAGGACTGATAAACTGATTGTACCTTGGCTTGCAGAACTCAAGCACGTGACCCAAACAAGTATGAACAAGCTATTTGAACTCCAGAGTGAACGTCGCACACCAGGACAAATTTTATGCAGAAGTTGTCATCATACATGAGAAATTCACACTCGGGGACAATCGTACACCGAGGTTCCACTGTATGTGTGTAATTACCTAAGTGTAGCTCAGGTTGAGAGCTACACTTATGGCATCCCGTCTTCCCAGCACTCTGTCATATAATACTTTGAAACTACTGACAGTTTTGACCTCCACCACCTTGCTTAACTTGTTCCAACCGTCTACCACTCTGTGAAAGTGAATTTTTTTTATTTCTTTGACAGCTTTGTTTAGTTAGTTTAAATCTATGACTTCTTGTTCTTGAAAGTTCCAAGGCCACATGAATTTTTCCCCTATCATTTTTGTAGATTCCCATTACCATTTTGCATGTAGTGATCATATCACCACTTTTTTTTTTTTTCCTTGTATCTTCATGTTTTGGCATATTTAATGCCTCTAACCTCTC
The DNA here is from genome assembly GCF_040958095.1 of Procambarus clarkii. Taxonomy (NCBI): domain Eukaryota; kingdom Metazoa; phylum Arthropoda; class Malacostraca; order Decapoda; family Cambaridae; genus Procambarus; species Procambarus clarkii. The sequence goes on along the minus strand of NC_091190.1, from coordinate 28,793,566 downwards.
CTCGTAGCTCTTGTCCTTCAGTTCTGTAGCCATTTAGTTGCGTGTCTTTGCACGTTTTACAGTTTGTGCTTCTTAAGACATGGGCACCATACAATTGCTGCATATTCCAGCTTTGGTCTCACAAAGGTCATGAACAATTTCTTTAGTATTTCACTATCCATGTACTTAAAAGTAATTCTGAGATTGGAAAGCATAGCATAGGCTCCTCGCATGATGTTTTTGACGTGGTCCTCAGGTGATAGCTCTATCTACAACTACTTCTGGATCTCTTTCATTATCAGAATTTTTTTTAAAGATTTTTTCATATAATTTGTAGGTTGTGTTTGGTCTACTTTCTCCTATTTCACGTTCCTTAATACGGTATTTATTCAAAATAAATTCCATTTGCCAATTGGTGCTCCATTCACTTATTTTGTCCAGGTCTTTTGGAGGGCATGATAATTGTCTAGGTTTCTGATCTTCCCTAGAAATTTAGCATCATCATCAGCAAACATGTTCATATTATTCTGTATTCCTTCTGGTAGATTGTTTATGTAAACAATGAACATTAATGGTGCAAGAACTGAACCCTGTGGTACTCCACTTGTGACATTTCTCTAGTCCAATACATTGCCTCTGATTACTGCTCTCATTTTTGTTAGAAAGTTTTTCATCCATATTAGAAGCCTCCCTATCACTCCTCCAGTATGCTCCAGTTTCCAGAACAACTTCTTATGTGGAACTCTGTCTATAGCCTTTTTTAGGTCCAGATAAATGCAGTCAACCCAGTCATCTCTTTCCTGTAAAATCTCTGTGATTCTGTCATAGAAACAGAGTCAATTTCCTGAGAATCTGATCCTGAGTAAACATAGGATCTTCCAGATCGAAAACCGTAATGTCTGTCTGTTATATTATTTTTCTCCAGGTGTTCTGCCCATTTGGTTTTAATTATTTTTCCAATATTTTGATATTGCACATGTCAATGATACAAGTCTATAATTGAGAATATAATTCACCCTGCTGTCACTTATGTACATTGGAACAATGTACTGCCTTTTAAAACATAGGGATGCCTGAAAAATAATTTGAGGTGGAATGCTAAGCTCGGGTGCACATTCTCTCAGAACCCATTGTGAAACTCCATCTGGGCTAAGTGCTTTGTTCTTTCTTAGCTCCTTGAGCATTTTTTCCACTTCATATCTAGATATCTTTATGTGCGCTATGTTGTTCTCTGGAATTCTTGTTGTGTCTGGTTCTCTGAAGATTTAATTTTGCACAAAAACACTTTGGAACTGTCAGTTTAATGTTTCACCCATTTCCTTTACTTTTGCTGTGAATCTTTTTCCCATTTTCAAGCTCTGAATATTATCCTTTATTTGCAATTTGCTTTTGATGAATTCATAGAATAGGCCTGGTTCTATTTTACATTTTCTACTATCCCTTTCTGAAAATTATTTTCTGCCTCTCTCCTCACTGCCATGTAGTTGTTTTGTGCTTCTTTGTATCGCTGGTATGTTTGGGGGTTTGGCCTGTTTCTATATCGATTCCATTTTTGTGTCTTTTGGTCTCTAGCCCTCTTGCAATTTCTGTTAAACTAATCTTGTTTCCTAGTTCTGCACCTCTGTTTTGGTATAAATTTTGTGCCTTTAACATATATTTCATAAAACTTGACATACATCTTATTTACTTCCTTGCACAATAATAAGTCTTTCCAATCAAATTCCTTTAAGAACTTTTTAAGTTCCCCATAGTGTCTTCACCTGAAATCAGGTTTTTCAACTGCTTCAACTTCCTCATTCTCTTCTAGATTATAATGCATTGAATACTTATTCCCAAAAGGAAATGGTCACTTTTACCCAAGAGGGGAAAAGGTACTAAATGTCAAATATCTCTTTCCCCCTTTCCTGTTGAATATCAAATCCAAAATAGAAGGAACATCCCCTTCCTTCATTCTCGTAGAGAGTTCAACATGTTGATACATGAATGTCTCCAGGATGAGGTTTAAGAATCTACAGGTCCAAAAGCCCTCCGTTCTAGCTCCATAGGCCTCCCATCTATGGCTTTCAAGTTAAAGTCGTTGTAGGATGGCACTGTGCCTCAAGTGACATTCCCATGTGCACTGGCAGAGTAGGCCAAGCTGGCCATACCTATCAGCCACCACCTCGCCACAAATGCATTTATATTTGGTGTGGATTGAGGAAGCAAGGAAGAGGGCCACAGCAGTTCGGAGAGCATGTGGTGTGAGACATGTGCTAGTTGCAGACATTGGGGTAGCTAATAGGAAGTCACCTGCATGTAGGGCTGCTAATGCTACGAGGCAAGCAATGTCATGTGTTATCGAAGCATCTAGGCACCTTGCAGCAGCTCGGTCTTCAATGGGGCCATCCCAGCTGGGTTGACTGTGGGCTTGTGGTGGTGGTTGGGGTGCTGGGGTGCCCAATCGGTGGCATGGTGTATAAACTTGAGATCGTCTACCCCTGCCAGTTGACCTAAGTAGTCAGGTAGAATTTCCTTCACTAAATTGTCAGATGCCAAGGAGGACAGGAAGACTGGTACAACAATTTGCTTGGCTGTTCGAATGTCGAGGCCCTAAAGTTTGATGGGAAGAGAGGCTTATTTCCATTGCACGTCATCAGGGGAAAGTTTGATGGCCTTTTCTAACAGCGATTTCAGTGAAGTTATATCCACATAGTTATTTGCTACTGTAGAATGCTGAACACCTCAGAAAGTGGGTTAACCTGGGGAGGGACAGATGTCTGGTAATGAGGTAAAGTGCATCCTGAGCATCAATATCTTCAATCCTCCCATCCATCCACTTCAGGTCAGAGATTTTGTTATCAAGAACCTCATCAATGGCCTTTGATCCAAGGTAGGGGGGGAGGTCCTAAAAGTGAGCTGTCTTCAGGTTGGTTATATATATATATATATATATATATGGATATCGGGCAAACCATCCTTTATTCTATCTATGATGCCCCAGTTGGAATATGTTATTTTGCACTTATAAGAGTTCAAGGTGAGGCCTGAATTTGCACATTGCTCCTGGATTGTTCCAATGTTCTCCAGGAGGAAGTCTTGGGAACCAGCTAGGGTGCCATTATCCAAGAACCAAATGTTAAGCTGTCAAGAATGTCAAGAACACGAATGTATATATGGGTAGACGGAAGGGAAATAATGATGAACTGCATAGAGTACTGCATCCCATCATACCAAATTGAAGGCATTTTTTTAAATCTAGTTAGATCAGGGCCTTTTCATCTGTCATGTTAGCAATGAAAGTTTGAACTGCATGAGCTGCCTCCTCACATACTTGTAGAATGCCAAACCATGTCAATATTTGACGTGGTTTGGTTTCAGCATGATGGGTACTGCCTGGCTAACTGTTCTCGCAGCAGCCTTTGCAATGAGATGCCGGAGGGAATTGCCAACAGTTATTGGTTTGATTCCTTTATCCTTTTTCCTCAGAGCACAGAGGGATGCTTCAAAAAAGAAAGGCCTTATGGTCTCTGGTGTGTTACCAGCAAGACATGTGTTGCTGAATCTGGTTAGTTCCACCAGGAGGCCTTATGCATTGTCACAGCCCATCTTCCAAAAATGGGGAGGTAAATGTAACAGCCCCATAAGTGCAATTATGTACTATGTATGACAGTCAGTAATTGTACTTATTTACACTTAGTATTAAATCATACTGTCAAATATATTGTGAAAAATATATTGTGAATATTTGAGTTTACCTGAAAAGCTGAATAGAAAACCACAACCTAACCTAACCGTCTTAGTTTTTTTAAGATAAGCATTTTATTGCTTCTTAATTACAGTTACTACTTAACCTATAGCTATATTAATATTACATTTTATAAAACAAATAAAACAAAACTAAAATATTTAAATAAACTGTAAAGTAACTCAGGATATTTTCAATTTTTTTATAAAATCTCTATTGTTTAATAAAACTAAAAAAGAAATTTCTGATATTTTAAACTTGTGAATGGCAAACTGAACTTTAAAACTTCATCCTAAAATTCTGAGTGTCTTAACAGAAAACAAGGAGAATAAATGGGGAGATAAATGTAACAGCCCCATAAGTGCAACTATGTACTATGTATGACAGTCAGGAAATGTTCTTATTACACTTAGTATTAAAACGTACTGTCAATTCGGAGGATGGGTTGAATGTCACCCAGTGAAGGGTTGAGCATTTGTATAATATGGTTGGGTTTTAGTGCTGTGAACCCACCTGCAGATTCTGGTGAGAAGGACAAGGCTGCTTTATGAACCACAGATTCATCCACTGAGAGAGGTTTTGTTCCAGTAACCCCATCTGGTGGAATGTCATTCTCATGTGGAATGACCCTGGGTGGGTCATACCTTGATGGGGTTCTGGGAGTTGTTGTTCTCCACAAGCCCAGCCCAGGGCCAGGCTTGACTTGTGAGATCTTGGTCCAACAGGCTATTGCTTCCCATGGAGCCCTCATATCCCATGGGCCCTCATATCCACTACAGCCCGGTTGATTCGGCACTAAATAAGCTATCCCCCCCCCCCCTGTAAGAATCAAACTCACAACCTTTGGTTTACAAGACCAGTGTCATTGTAAACCACGTGTTTGGTCAGGTCAATGGTGTTTGTCCCTTAGGGCTTGAGCTGTATTGGCATCTCTCTCAGCAATTCTGTCTTCTGGTGATGACTCTTATTGCATCTACAGTGTTTCCCACTTCTCTTTTTTTTTTTTTGCCGACTGTTGCTCTGATTTTTGAAGTCTCAGATACATCACTGTTGCTCTTCCTGCAGTGAGTTTCTCTTGCACAATTGGGAAGGCGCACCTGGCTGTCCTCCCTGGAAAATTAATTTATTGCATTTATGACTGAGGCAGCTAAGGTTCTCTTTCTCCTTGCAGGGTTGGCTAGACATATACAGTATTGCAAAACAGTAGGAAGTTGTGCCATTCTCGGGCACACATACATACATATGTGTATACATACATAGCATGAGCTATGAGGGAGAGACTACGGGACCTCACGTTGCTGGAAGATAGAGGAGTCAGGGGGAGGGGACATGATCACCACATACAAGATTCTCAAAGGAATTGATAGGATAGGCAAAGATAGTAAATTTAACACTTTCGCGCTTTAGATTAGAGATAACTCGTCGCCGTTTTCTCTTACGATTCTGCATAACAGCCTACTTTTCTCGTCCATCGAGAAAATATTTCTATAAATTCCATTTTTTAACCGAAATGGATGGGGATACTTTTGTTTTGTAGAGAATTTATTTGTGAATGTTTTGGTACCAGAATGAATATTATATCACATAAACTTCTATGAGTAAAAAAAAAAAATACACAAAGTATGTTTGGGGGTGTGGCGAGCGTGTGGCAGTGGGTTCCCTTTAGCCGTTGATATATCCAACACATGGGAAATATTTGTATGTGTTATGTATATGTCTGTGTAGGGAATTTTACTGCGATCACTGTCATACAAATTATAAAATGTTTCAACAAGTATAAACATGACAAACATCAAGTAAGTAAGTAATTATCAAAAGAAGGCACCAAACCGGGAAGGCTATGTAGCACCATCAAATACGCAAAATAATCAGAGGGCGCTAAATATCACCAAGGATGCCAATACGAGAACAAAAACGCATAAGGCGAACGATATCAAAAGTATCCGAGTCACCAAGAATTCTATCGAGGGACAGGTGACCGCGAGGGGCGGTCGGAAAGCAAGACACACGCTCGTCCTGGAAGTCAGGACATTCAAGAAGGACATGCACGACCGTAAGAGGGACAATGCAACTAGGACAATAAGGAGCAGGGCGGCGCTCCATCAAGTGACCATGGGTTAAGCGAGTATGGCCAATACGCAACCTCGCTAGAGCTGTTTCCCACCGCCGGTTACGGTGGAAGGAGGACGGCCACGAGGAAACACAACATTTAAGAGTACGTAGCTTGTTACCAGTAACAGACAACCAAGAAGCCTGCCAACGGGTAAGGACTGAGGAATGGATAACCGGGTAAAAGTCGGAATACGGAATGCCTTTACGAGAGATGGGACAAGAGCGGACAGCTTCCTTAGCGGCAGCATCCGCACGCTCATTTAAAGACACGCCAATATGGCTGGGAACCCAACAAAACTCAACCGACTTAAATTTACTGTGAACGAGAAACAGCCAATGCTGGATCTCGACAACTACCGGATGAACTGGATTAAAGCACCCGAGAGCCATGAGGGCACTACGAGAGTCAACAACAACCACAAAGGAAGACTGACAACGAGAAAGCAGGAGACGAAGAGCATAGAGAATAGCATAAAGTTCCGCTGTAAAGATGCTAGTCTCCGGAGGCAAGCGACACATATAAGTGCGATCAGGAAAAACAACAGAGTAGCCAACACCGTCCGCTGACTTAGACCCATCGGTGAAGACAGAAACGGAGCGGGAGTGAGAAGAAAAGTGCTCGAGGAAAAGGCGTTTTAGAACTGTAGGAGGGGTAAAAGCTTTAGTGATACGAGTCAAGGATGTACAAAACCGCGGAAGAGGGACCCTCCACGGGGGCAAAGAAGGAACAACACGAGGAGAAACATCAGAAATACGAACGGAAAGAGAATCCTGCAGGCGAGATAACCGGACAGAAAGAGGGAGGTGGTGAAGAGGAACAGGAACCGCAGGAGGGGTAAAAGTTAAAGCACGACAGAGACGAGAGGAAGGATGTTGCAAGGACCGCGCAAGATAGCGAAGACAGTAGCGATCACGGCGGTCCTGGAGAGACAGGAAGCCAGTGTCAACATACAAGCTAAGGACGGGAGTCGAACGAAAGGCACCAGAACTGAGGCGCAACCCAGTATGGTGCAAAGCATCAAGACGGCGCAGAGTAGAAGGAGAAGCAGACGAGTAAGCAGGGCAACCATAATCGAGCTTAGACAGGACGAGAGAGGAATGTAAAGCAAGGAGAGTGCGCCTATCTGCCCCCCAAGAAGTATGGGACAAGACCCGAAGGAGGGTAAGGGACTTAGAGCACTCAACACGGAGGTAAGAGATATGGGGAGACCAAGACAAACGAGTGTCAAGGAATAACCCCAAAAGCTTCGCGGAATCTTTGTATTCAAGGGGATGACCATAAAGTGACAAAGAGGGACGAAGAACAACCCGTTTCCGCGTAAAAGTCATGGCACAAGTCTTAGAAGTAGAGAACTTGAAGCCATGACCTGTGGCCCAAGACGACACGGCATCAATCGCAAGTTGAAGCCGGCGTTGAAGGAGAGGCGAATCATCACCCTGACAACAAAGGGTAAGATCATCGACATAGAGAGCGGAGAAGACACCAGAAGGAAGAGAGGAAAGAAGACCATTGAGGGCAACCAGAAAAAGAGTAGTGCTCAGAACACTACCCTGGGGCACACCTTCGTATTGCTGAAAAGGGGGAGAGAGAGCGGTACCAAGGCGCACCCGAAAGGAACGACGAGAGAGGAAGCTGCGGAGAAAGAGAGGGAGATGACCACGAAGGCCAAAAGAATGAAGTTGAGATAGGATATGATAACGCCAAGTGGTGTCGTAAGCCTTTTCTAGGTCAAAAAGGACGGCAACAACGGAGGTCTTCGCAGCAAAAGCAGTACGTATATAGACCTCCAAGTTCACCAGGACATCTGTCGTGCTGCGGCACTTGCGGAAACCAAATTGAGAAGGGGAGAGGAGGTGATGGTGTTCCAGGAACCACATCAGACGAACGTTAACCATACGTTCAAAGAGTTTGCAGACACAACTTGTGAGAGCAATAGGGCGAAAGTCCTTAGGGGAAGTACCCAGAGACCCTGGTTTGCGAACAGGGAGGACAACGGCATCGAGCCAGTCCTCAGGGACTGACGACGACTCCCAGATCCGATTATACAGACTCAGTAAATACTGAGACGTGCTCGGAGGGAGATGGCGAAGCATCTCATAATGAATACCATCGGAGCCCGCCGCCGTAGAACCGCAGAGGGCCAGGGCAGAACGAAGTTCAGAGAGAGAGAAGGGATCATTATAGGGAAGCAGAAGATGAGTGCAGAAATCTAAAGGACGAGACTCAAGGACAGGTTTACGAAGAAGGAAAGATTGGGGAAGATGAAGACCAGAGCTAACAGAAGAAAAGTGGGAACCCAGTTCGGAAGCGACCTGCAACGGGTCCGCCACAAGAGTATCATGGAGGTGAAGGACCGGTGAAACATCGGGAACGAACTTACCCGCTATCTTGCGGATACGCTTCCAGATCTGGGCCAGAGGGGTTTCGGACGTAATTGTCGAGACATAAGATGCCCAACATTCACATTTAGCCGTACGGATGGCCCTACGGGCCACCGCACTCGCTTTCCGAAAGAAAAGAAAAGAATCGGTCGTCTGCCTACGGCGGTGCTTCTTCCAGGCTGCACGCTTACAGCGGACAGCCCGAGCACAGTCCGCATTCCACCAGGGAACGCACTTCCGTGGACCCCGAGAGGAAGAGCGAGGAATAGAGCGGAGGGCAGCGTCGAAGACAGTGTCATGAAAAAGGAGGAGAGCGCGAGAGAGGGGCAGAAGGGAGAGGTCAGAGAGAGTAGCACTGAGGGAAAACAGGGTCCAGTCCGCCTTAGCAAACTGCCACCTAGGGAAAGAGAGGGAAGGGCGAAAAGAGAAAAAGGAAACAAGGATGGGGAAATGATCACTTCCATGGAGGTCATCAAGAACCTGCCATGTGAAATCTAAGTAAAGAGAAGAAGAGCAGAGAGAAAGATCAAGACAAGAAAGGGTGCGAGTTCGAGAGTCCAAATGAGTGGGCTCACCAGAATTCAGAAGAGACAGGGAAGAAGAGAGGAGAAACGGCTCAAGGAGGCGACCCCGGGTATTCGTCAGAACGTCACCCCAAAGAGAATGACGACAATTGAAGTCACCCAGCAGGAGCACAGGCTCCGGCAAGGAGTCTAGGAGGTGTTTCAAATCAGGAAGAGAGAGCGGGACACCCGGGGGGAGATAAATGGAACAAACTGTGTACCATTTCCCCACAAAGATACGAGCAGCAGAACAATGGAGAGGCGAAGGAAAAAGTAAAGGAACAAAGGGAACATCAGCCCGAATCAAGAGAGCAGAAGAATTAGAAGCCCCAGCAATGGCTGGGGGGGGGAGAGAAAGGAATAGCCACGAAAACGACCAGGACGAGCACCAAGCATCGGCTCCTGGAGACAGACACAAAGGGGCGAAAACCGCGAAACCAGAAGTTGGAGTTCGAGGAAATTGGCGTAATAACCTCGAACGTTCCATTGAAGAATGGACAACGACGAGAAGAGAAAGGACAAAAACAGAGAACAAGGAAGAAACAAAGGCGAAAGACCAACAGAGCACGTTAAAGAATATCAGGGTCGGGATCAGGGTCAGCAAAGTCAGGGTTAGGGGGCATGGGTAAACTGAGCAAAGACGGAGGGAAGGAAACGGGAGAACAGATCAGAGGTGGGCGGGCAGGGTCCGGAGGAGGAGGAGGAGGAGGAGGAGGAGGAGGAGGAGGAGGAGGAGGAGACAACGGAGAGGAGCAGTCAAGGACAGCAGCAGGAAGAGGGGGAGTAGAAAGAGAGGAGCGCACCCCAGCAAGAGCAGCAACCGAAAGGGAAGCAGGGGCCAAAGAAACCTCCATAGCAGGAACAGGGGGCGCAAGCACTGAAACGGGAGTGGAAGGAGCAACAGAGCCAGAAGGAGGAGCTGAGGAAGAAAGCGAAGCCTTCTTACCCGCCGGGGAAGAGGAAGGAGAGGAGCCAGGCTTACGCTTCTGACTTAAAGAGACCGGTGTCCCAGCAACTACGTACCGGGCAACGGATTCCAGTGTCTCAACAGGAGAAGCCGAACGAGAGCACACACGACGGCCGTTAGGAGAGCGATGGACATCCGCCCGCACCGACAGGCGGCGGGGAGAGCCGATAGATGGAGGAAGAGGATGGGAAGGAGGATCGGAGGGGGACGAGGAAGGAGACACAGAAGACACGACAGACCGGGTAGAAGGAAGGGGAACCCCAGACAGAGGACCAGGAGGAGGATCCTTCGGGAGAGAACCCAAAGGGACAGAGGAGGGGGCAGTGGGCGCATCAGGGTCCAAGGCCTGGAAACGGTTGTGAGTCTGAGGAAGGCGGGAAGGACGAGGAGAGGAAGAGCGCAACACGCGAGCATAAGAGATATTAGCATAAGGCGGGAGCCGGCGAACCTGGCGCCTCGCCTCAGGAAAAGATAAACGCTCCCGGTGCTTCAAGTTGAGGACGGCTGCCTCAAGCTTGTAATGGACACACGCACGGGAGAAGGTAGGATGGGCCTCACCGCAGTTGAGGCAACGAGCCTGGGGAGAAGCGCACTCCGACTTAGAGTGACCTTCGCCACCACACAAAGGACAGAGAGAGACAGTCCCGGAGCAGCGGAGGGCACCATGCCCAAACCTCCAGCACTTGTTGCAGAGCCGAGGAGAAGGAATGTACTCCTGGACAGAGCACCTGGCACCAGCAAGAATGACAGAGGGTGGAAGGGTCCTACCATCAAAGGTAATCTTCACAACCCGGAGGGGTTGACGGCGACTACCACGAGGGGGACGAGTAAACGTGTCCACCTGGAGAATAGAATGGCCCTGGGCAGCGAGGATATGTCGAATATCGTCGTGGCAGTCGCGTAGGTCCCGAACACCGGTCGCAACATGGGGCGGGAGCAAAATAGTGCCAACACTGGCATTCAACTGGACGTTCTTCGAGACCCGAACGGGGGTCTCGCCAAGGCAGGATAAGGCAGCCAAGCGGGAAGCAGCATCCTGAGAAGGAGCAGCAACGACACGCGTACCGAGACGAGTGGGGTTAAAAGTAATGGAGGCATCCACGGAATCAATGAGATGTCGATGAAGGGAGAAATCGTCAGGAGGCGCAGAATCAAGAGGGAGGAGATCAAAATATTTGGCCCACGAAGCGGGACCAAACAAGGCTTGATAGGTAGCAGAACTGGAAGGAATCGAGCGAGGGCGGCCGTGACGAGAACGGCGGTGAGAACCCCCAGAGAGAGAGGGGTTAAAAGGCGCAGTAGTAACAACTAGAGAAGGAGCCGCGCCAGGGGACGAGGTAGTCACCACTGGGGGCTTGGGGCTCGACCCAACCACAGAGGAGGGAGGGGAGCCAGGGGAAGGAGTCAGAGAGGCCAAAGGAGGAGCAAGGTCGGGGCCCAATGCAGCGGAGGCTACAGAGCCCGGTCTTCCAATACGGACCGACTCGGGGGCTTGGTCGCCCACCCCACGAGCCTGAAAAGGTAAGCCAGAAACAGCCGAAACAGGGGTTATCATCCTGACGAAATTACGAATTCACTCACGAATGTGCCCCCACACCCACCATGGAGCCACAATTAGAGGCAGGACACCCAACAAGAAGCTATCGCCGAACTTGTCGGGGCCTCCTAGGGGTGCGTCGTGAGTATACGCCCCACAAACGCCACCTTAAGAAACCGACAGTCCGTCGAGATCGGGTTCAGTGACGAAGTGGGGATTGACAATAAAAGGTTCCCCTCGCTCTCGACGTCGGGTACCGCAGTTCTACGGGTGCAAGAGTATGCCTCCTCAAGCACCCGGGCGTCAAAGTAGAAGAAGTCCAAGGGAAGAACCAGAACGAGCAAAAGGTCGGCAGGAAACGGCAAGCAGATAGGAGAAGAGGGGGGAGAAAAACGAAACAGAAGGAAAAGGAAAAGGAAAAGATGCCCAGCAGAATTGGAGAGGACGGCAGCAGGAGCACAAGGCTAGAAAAGGACAGAGGACTGTCCCAAGGAGCATCACACTCCGGCAGCCGCCCACTAAGCCCCCAGACGGCGACAACGAGCTGAGCGGGGAGGGGGTGACAAACATCAAACGAACGAAAACAATGCGTTCGTTTCTGCCGCGAACGCATACTGAGCGACGTGGTTCTATATTTGGCGCTTCTCTTACACATGCTTTGTACAAATGTTATACAGTTCATCTTATAGAAAATTTTATTGCGAACACATTGGTATAAAAAAGAAATACGTACATAGAAAAGTAGGGTCAGGAAACGTATAAACTTTCCAAGCATGATTTCCCCCGTGTTTTCGCCAGTGCGCTCGCGGCTAACTACTCTCCACTTCACACACTCTTGCGGGTGGGCAATTACCTATATTAAACATTCATATGCATATGTCCGTGTAGAGAATTTTATTGCGATTCCAATGATACCAAAATTAGCGATGTAGGACAACTGTAGGCTTCGCAACCATTAAGAGAGTGGAAACATTTTGTTGCTGTTTGGCGCTCTCGGCGAGTGATCTGCATAGTTTTTTATTTGGTATTGATACTCCTTATGCTTGGGCGGCATTTTATAGGTATGCTCTTATAGACAATTTCATTGCGAACACAGTGATACCAAATTTAAATACGTGCGCCTTCAATTATTGTCAGGACAGTCAAAAGAGTGTACACTTTTTGGTCTTACCGCGTAGGCGCGCGAAGTGCCGAAAGCATCTGGGGTATTGTTTTTTTTTGAGCGCCGAGAGCGCGAAAGTGTTAACACAAGGGGCACATGCATTAGGTGACACAGGTGGGAACTGAGTGCCCAAATGAGCCATAAAGACATTAGAAACAAAAATTTAGTGTCAGAGTAGTTAATAAATGGAATGCATTAGGAAGTGATGTGGTGGAGGCAGGCTCCATACACGGTTTCAAGTGTAGATATGATAGAGCCCAGTAGGCTCAGGAACCTATATGTCAGATGATTGACATTTGAAAGGCAGGATCAAAGATCCGAAGCTCAACTCCTGCACGCACAACTAGGGGAGTACATACATACATACATACATACATATATTTATACATATAAAAAGTTGTCCCCAATTGGCCAAGTTGCCAAACAAGCCGAGTTTTCCTGAGACAATATATTTTTCAAAAAAATTTTATGGAATGATAATTCTTTTCATATATTATATATGATTTAATTTTTTTTTGTAATTTGATTTAAAACTATCGCAGATCAAACCTAACCTAAACTACCGAACCTAGCCTATCCTAACAACCTATTCAATGTTCTTACTATAATAATATTAATTTAAAAAAACCAAACTGAAAAATATTTGAAAATCACTCTGCCTGTGCGGCAACTTGGGCCTTGCATACTAGGTCAAGTAGTGCATTCTGGCTACTAAGTATGATAAAATATTCCACAAAACAATAGAAATAAATTTGATCAGTTTAGATTTAGGAAAGATCTTGGTAAATACAGTATTGGTTTCAAAATGGGATTGTAGATTTATGGAACAAATCAAATAACATAGATATAAGATTGCCGAATTATTTAAAGATTAGATACATACAGTATATTAATGAGCCTGGGTGGATAAAGAAGAAGGCATCTCATTCTTTATTCTTGTATTCAAAATTCTATGAGATATGGGGAAGAGAAGTTACAAGTAACTGTTAGGATGTGAAATCTCCAACTCTCACACTTGGCTCTATGAATGATCCTGTGGACACTTGCCATTCAAAACAAAATAAAAGGTTCCGTGTTTTGCTAGATTGGAATGGTGAGCCGAAGACTAAACATAGCATAACCTATGGAGCCAGCAGCAAATTCCTCCTTGAGAGAAGGGAAAACCATTGTTCCAGGACAGCCCGAGTTGAGGGCCTTGTCGCCCATCACTCGAGTCTGAGAGGGAGTAGCAATTATGAACACCATAAAAGTGGGAATAAAGATTAGGGGCCCCAATGCTAGAGAATACTACTTACCAGTTGAGTGAGGAAGGCAGAGCTCTGGCTTAAGAATGGAGGCATTGTCCTAAAGAGTCTTCCCCCTTTACAGCAATGAAATCTTTGTTGTACAAGATATTTCCTCTCGCTGCTGCCGACTCCCTTTTCCCTCACACTCCATCCATAAACAAAATAAACCTTCCTCTCAGGTTGACCTCCTGCTGAAGAAATCCTCCAGCATGTAATCCAAAGACTACTGGGTCCTAAATTCAGTAGGTATCCTCTTCTAATCTCTTCTAATACTTTGCTATATCAGGCAGGAGTAGGGCTGAAGCTACCCACACCAGCCCAAGGACGACATACAGAACCCCCTCACCATGACAATATACTCATACAGTATCTGCAAAATATATTTAAACATACAGATAAGCATTTTTTTAACTTGCACAATAACATGAATAATCAAATTAATAAAGGTAGACACAATAAATAATAATATTTCAAAGCAGAATTCATGAATACTGGCAGTAACTTATCACCAAAAATGAAATGCTTTATCCATTGACTATGTTAATACAGTATAATATTCTGATCTTCCAATTACCAGCACAATAATAAATCTATATACAGTAAAAGTACATGAAATTAAAAGAAAAAGTGTTAAATGTAATGAAATGCCATTTTCTGGGTGAGACCCGGAGGCTCCACGGAGCTATCCATGCTGTTATTGCTAATGTCAGACTTTGGCATCGGTAATGTGTATGAAGTTCTTTAGGCCTACCGGGGACCACGAGCCAGAACCTGGCCCCCTCAGAGAAGCACAAGAAGCAATGGCCTACAGAAACCCCCATGTGGTTGGAAGCATTCTATGTCTGCCATTGATCGGGTCAGGCACCCAGAAAGGTAAGCATCCCAAAACAAACCCCTATTCTGATTAAGAAATTGCTACTGAGAGCCGAACTTGTGGGCAGAACTCCCAAAATAAAAACGAGCTAATGAGCATGACGTCACCACGTCGGCTGTCTGCACAGCTTCCCCCCTCCCCGGGAGGAGGAAGAGGGAGTCCCAGACCTCTCGCTCCGGATATCCCCAGTTTTGAAGCTGGATATCAAAACACGTGAAAAACCGCAGACCAGAGGGAGGAAGGGCTGCCAGGGAGCCTCTGGGTCTCACCCAGAAAATGGCATTTCATTACATTCAATGCTGGTTCTCTGGGGGTTGGCTCCCCGGAGGTACCCAGCCAAAGACGAAAACAAGAGGGACCTAATCCGGGAGGCAATCGTCGCTCACTCCCCAACGCGAAGTAGAGACAAAAGGCTGTAACCGCCAACCCAAGGGCGCATCGGCCCGACAAGGCCCAGGAACATCAAGGAAGGAACACGTAGCCAACCTACGAACATTGTGGGCACAGGGAAAAACTGCAGGCTGGCTGGACCGAACCACCCCGCGGACGACCCAAGAGAACCGCACCCTGGAACAGGGAAGAAGAGAAACCAGAGGAAGCCAAACGTGACCCTGGTCACGGCAGCCGTGGCACAAAAAACCACCGTTGAATGTAATGAAACGCCATTTTCTGGGTGAGACCCGGAGGCTCTCCGTAGCTATACCGGGCTGATGTGTATAATGAGACCGTGGCAACAGTCAATCGAAGGAGTTCTAGGCCTACCGGGGACCAGAGCCAGAACCTGGCCCCTTCAAGAGAGGCACGAGGAGCAATGGCCTAAAGACACCCCCGTGTAATTGGAAGCAGTCTTTGTCTGCCATCTACCAGGTCAGGCACCCAGAAGGGTAGGAATTCCAAAATAAACTACTGCTGATCAAATAATTTGCAAATCGAAAGCTGATCTAACAACAGAACTCCCCCAATCAAAACCAAGGAAACAAGTATGACGTCACCACAAATGCCACGCATTCGCCTGTGCAACAACCCCTTCCCAAGAAGGGGTCGGGGGGGGGGGGGGGGGTGCCCAGACCTCCATGCCGGCAACTCTCCTCAGTTCAGAGGATGAGTATCAAAAACACGAAAAACCACTGACTGGAGCGAGGGAGGGATGCCGGGGAGCCTCCGGGTTTCACCCAGAAAATGGCGTTTCATTACATTCAAAGCTGGTTTTCTGTGGAGCGCCCCTTCGGCTCCTCGGAGCTACCTAACCAAGGATAAAAAAGAGGGACTAACCCAGAAGACGGTCGTCACTCACTCCTCAACTCAAAGTCGAGACAAATGGCTGCAACCTGTGCTCCAGGGCTACACACGCCCGAGAAGGCCCAGGAACATTAACGAGATACCGTGCAGCCAAGAATCTGTTCGACCTCCAAAAGCCCTGTGCCCGAATGTCAGCCCAGGACATATTCCCAAAAACAGCAGCCAAAGCCGCGAACTTACGAACGTCATGAGCACGGGGATAGAACGCAGGCTGGCTGGACCAAAAATCCTGCGGACGACCTGGGAGACGCGCGCCTTGGAACAGGGAAAGAGGGAAACCGGGTCCACCCAAAGAGTGTGCCCTGCCACAGAGGCCGTGGCGCGCAGATACCGGCGAAGAGCCGCAACTGGACACAAAACATGATGTACCCCCGGCCGAACCAACCAAGCATCAACAACCCAAGGACCCCTTCGAAAAGCAGCAGACCGATTCTTCACCAGAAAAGAAGGAGAAGAATGCAAACGAACGAAACGACCACCAGGATCGAAAGAGCAGAAACCCGTGCGCCGGAGGAGAGCATGTACATATATTGGGGAATTAGGTAGTGCTAGATGTGCTGGGGTGGGGGGTGGGTGGGGGGGGGGGGGGGTTTGTGTGTGTGTGTGTGTGTGTGTGTGTGTGTGTGTGTGTGTGTGTGTGTGTGTGTGTGTGTGTGTGTGTGTGTGTGTGTGTGTGTGTACTCACCTAATTGTGCTTGCGGGGGTTGAGCTTTGGCTCTTTGGTCCCGCCTCTCAACTGTCAATCAACTGGTGTACAGATTCCTGAGCCTACTGGGCTCTATCATACCTACATTTGAAACTGTGTATGGAGTCAGCCTCCACCACATCACTTCCTAGTGCATTCCATTTATTAACTACTCTGACACTGAAAAAATTCTTTCTAACGTCTCTGTGGCTCATCTGGGTACTAAGTTTCCACCTGTGTCCCCTTGTTCGTGTCCCACCCGTGCTGAAGAGTTTGTCTTTGTCAACCCTGTCAATTCCCCTGAGAATTTTGTAGGTGGTTATCATGTCTCCCCTTACTCTTACTTACTTACTTACCGTGTGTGTGTACTCACCTAGTTGTACTCGCCTAGTTGTGTTTGCGGGGGTTGAGCTCTGGCTCTTTGGTCCCGCCTCTCAACCGTCAATCAACAGGTGTACAGATTCCTGAGCCTATCGGGCTCTGTCATATCTACACTTGAAACTGTGTATGGAGTGAGCCTCCACCACATCACCCCCTAATGCATTCCATTTGTCAACCACTCTGACACTAAAAAAGTTCTTTCTAATATCTCTGTGGCTCATTTGGGCACTCAGTTTCCACCTGTGTCCCCTTGTGCGTGTTCCCCTTGTGTTAAATAGACTGTCTTTATCTACCCTATCAATCCCCTTCAGAATCTTGAATGTGGTGATCATGTCCCCCCTAACTCTTCTGTCTTCCAGCGAAGTGAGGTTTAATTCCCGTAGTCTCTCCTCGTAGCTCATACCTCTCAGCTCGGGTACTAGTCTGGTGGCAAACCTTTGAACCTTTTCCAGTTTAGTCTTATCCTTGACTAGATATGGACTCCATGCTGGGGCTGCATACTCCAGGATTGGCCTGACATATGTGGTATACAAAGTTCTGAATGATTCTTTACACAAGTTTCTGAATGCCGTTCGTATGTTGGCCAGCCTGGCATATGCCGCTGATGTTATCCGCTTGATATGTGCTGCAGGAGACAGGTCTGGCGTGATATCAACCCCCAAGTCTTTTTCCTTCTCTGACTCCTGAAGAATTTCCTCTCCCAGATGATACCTTGTATCTGGCCTCCTGCTCCCTACACCTATCTTCATTACATTACATTTGGTTGGGTTAAACTCTAACAACCATTTGTTCGACCATTCCTTCAGCTTGTCTAGGTCTTCTTGAAGCCTCAAACAGTCCTCTTCTGTTTTAATCCTTCTCATAATTTTAGCATCGTCCGCAAACATTGAGAGAAATGAATCGATACCCTCCGGGAGATCATTTACATATATCAGAAACAAGATAGGACCGAGTACAGAGCCCTGTGGGACTCCACTGGTGACTTCACGCCAATCGGAGGTCTCACCCCTCACCGTAACTCTCTGCTTCCTATTGCTTAGATACTCCCTTATCCACTGGAGCACCTTACCAGCTACACCTGCCTGTCTCTCCAGCTTATGTACCAGCCTCTTATGCGGTACTGTGTCAAAGGCTTTCCGACAATCCAAGAAAATGCAGTCCGCCCAGCCCTCTCTTTCTTGCTTAATCTGTGTCACCTGATCGTAGAATTCTATCAAGCCTGTAAGGCAAGATTTACCCTCCCTGAATCCATGTTGGCGATTTGTCACGAAGTCCCTTCTCTCCAGATGTGTTACCAGGTTTTTTCTCACGATCTTCTCCATCACCTTGCATGGTATACAAGTCAAGGACACTGGCCTGTAGTTCAGTGCCTCTTGTCTGTCGCCCTTTTTGTATATTGGGACCACATTCGCCGTCTTCCATATTTCTGGTAGGTCTCCCGTCTCTAGTGATTTACTATACACTATGGAGAGTGGCAAGCAAAGTGCCTCTGCACACTCTTTCAGTACCCATGGTGAGATCCCATCTGGACCAACCGCCTTTCTAACATCCAGATCCAGCAGGTGTCTCTTGACCTCCTCTCTCGTAATTTCGAACTCCTCCAAGGCCGCCTGGTTTACCTCCCTTTCTCCTAGCACAGTGACCTCACCCTGTTCTATTGTGAAGACCTCCTGGAACCTCTTGTTGAGTTCCTCACACACCTCTGTCATTCTCTGTATACCTGTCCTCGCCTGTTTTAAGTTTCAATACCTGTTCTTTCACTGTTGTTTTCCTTCTGATGTGACTGTGGAGTAGCTTTGGTTCGGTCTTGGCTTTGTTTGCTATATCATTTTCAAAATTTTTCTCTGCTTCTCTTCTCACCCTGACGTACTCATTCCTGGTTCTCTGGTATCTCTCCCTGCTTTCTGGTGTTCTGTTATTCCGGAAGTTCCTCCACGCCTTTTTGTTCAGTTTCTTCGCTTCCATACATGCCCTATTATACCATGGATTCTTTTGTTGCTTCTCGGATTTTTCCCTTTGGGCCGGGATGAACCTGTTTACTGCCTCCTGACACTTTTGGGTAACATAGTCCATCATACCCTGTACAGACTTGTCTCTGAGGTCTGTGTCCCAAGGTATTTCACTTAGGAAACTTCTCATCTGTTCATAATTCCCCTTTCGGTATGCCAGCCTTTTGATTCCTAGTTCTTTTTGGGGGGAGATAAGTCCTAGCTCTACCAGGTACTCAAAGTTCAATACACTGTGGTCACTCATTCCCAAGGGCGCTTCCATCTTAACTTCCCTTATATCCCATTCATTTAGGGTAAATATCAAATCAAGCATTGCTGGTTCATCTTCTCCTCTCATTCTTGTTGGCTCTTTGGTATGCTGGCTTAGAAAGTTTCTTGTTGCCACGTCCAGCAGCTTAGCTCTCCATGTTTCTGGTCCTCCATGCGGGTCTCTGTTCTTCCAATCTATCTTCCCATGGTTGAAGTCTCCCATAATTAGTAGTCCAGATCCATTCCTGCTAGCAACAGAAGCTGCTCTTTCTATTATGTTAATGGTGGCCATGTTGTTTCTATCATATTCCTGTCTAGGTCTTCTGTCATTTGGTGGTGGATTATATATGACTGCGACTATAATTTTTTTCCCTCCATTTGTTACAGTACCTGCTATGTAGTCACTGAAACCCTGCCGGCCAGCCAGCCAGCCAGCCAGCCAGCCAGCCTGCCTGCCTGCCTGCCTGCCTGCCTGCCTGCCTGCCTGCCTGCCTGCCTGCCTCTCTCTCTCTCTCTCTGTCTGTCTGTCTGTCTGTCTGTCTGTCTGTCTGTCTGTGTGTGTGTGTGTGTGTGTGTGTGTGTGGGTGTGTGTGTGTGTGTGTGTGTGTGTGTGTGTGTGTGTGTGTGTGTGTGTGTGTGTGTGTGTGTGTGTGTGTGTGTGTGTGTGTGTGTGTGTGTGTGTAATTACCTAAGTGTAATTACCTAAGTGTAGTTACAGGATGAGAGCTACGCTCGTGGTGTCCCGTCTTCCCAGCACTCTTTGTCATATAACGCTTTGAAACTACTGACGGTCTTGGCCTCCACCACCTTCTCACTTAACTTGTTCCAACCGTCTACCACTCTATTTGCGAAGGTGAATTTTCTTATATTTCTTCGGCATCTGTGTTTAGCTAGTTTAAATCTATGACCTCTTGTTCTTGAAGTGCCAGGTCTCAGGAATCCTTCCCTGTCGATTTTATCAATTCCTGTTACTATTTTGTACGTAGTGATCATATCACCTCTTTTTCTTCTGTCTTCTAGTTTTGGCATGTTTAATGCTTCCAACCTCTCCTCGTTGCTCTTGCCCTTCAGTTCTGGGAGCCACTTCGTAGCATGTCTTTGCACCTTTTCCAGCTTGTTGATGTGCTTCTTAAGATATGGGCACCACACAACAGCTGCATATTCTAGCTTTGGCCTAACAAAAGTCATGAACAATTTCTTTAGTATATCGCCATCCATGTATTTAAATGCAATTCTGAAGTTAGAAAGCATCGCATAGGCTCCTTGCACAATATTCTTTATGTGGTCCTCAGGTGATAGTTTTCTATCTAGAACCACCCCTAGATCTTTTTCTTTATCAGAATTCTTTAAAGATTTCTCACATAATATATAGGTTGTATGGGGTCTATGTTCTCCTATTCCACATTCCATAACATGACATTTATTAACATTAAATTCCATTTGCCAGATGGTGCTCCATATACTTATTTTGTCCAGGTCTTCTTGAAGGGCATGACAATCATCTAAATTTCTTATCCTTCCTATTATCAGCTGCTTTGTTCTTCCCGAGCTCCTTTAGCATATTTTCCACTTTATCTCTAGACACCTCTATCCGCTCTATGTTGTTCTCTGGAATTCTTATTGTGTCTGGTTCTCTGAAGATTTCATTTTGTACAAACACACTTTGGAACTTTTCATTTAATGTTTCGCACATTTCCTTTTCATTTTCCGTGAATCTGTTTCCCATTTTCAACCTCTGGATATTATCCTTTACCTGCAATTTGTTGTTTATGAATTTGTAGAATAGGCCCGGTTCTGTTTTACATTTATCTGCTATCCCTTTTTCAAAATTTCTTTCTGCTTCTCTCCTTACTGCTGTATAGTTGTTTCTCGCATCTTTGTATCGCTGGTATGTTTGGGGGTTTGGCCTCTTCCTATACTGATTCCATTTTTGTGTCTTTTGGTCTCTTGCCTTCTCACAATTTCTGTCGAACCAATCCTGTTTTCTGGCCCTGCATCTCTGTTTTGGTATGAATGTTTGTGTGCCTTCCTCGTATAGTTTTAAAAATTTGGCATACATTTCATTTACTTCCCTGCCTAGCAACAATTCTGTCCAATTACACTCATTAAAAAAATTTCGAAGTTCCCCATAGTTGCCTCTCCTTAAATCGAGTTTATCAACTGTTTCAATGTCCCCATTTTCTTCTAGATGATATCTTAAAGCATATTTAATGTCTAACAGGACGTGATCACTCTTTCCCAAAGGAGGAAGGTACTGGATGTCAAAAATCTCTTCTTCTTTCCTGGTGAATACTAGATCCAGTACTGA
The DNA here is from genome assembly GCF_040958095.1 of Procambarus clarkii. Lineage (NCBI taxonomy): Eukaryota > Metazoa > Arthropoda > Malacostraca > Decapoda > Cambaridae > Procambarus > Procambarus clarkii. Next base: position 28,772,049 of record NC_091190.1, on the reverse strand, counting down.
CGGTACATCTCCTTCCCTCATTCTTGTGGCTTGCTTTGTGTGTTGATACAAGAATGTCTCCAGAATGAGGTTCACAAATCTGCATGTCCAAAAGTCCTCCGTTCTTGCTTCACAGGCCTCCCAGTCTATTGCTCTAAAGTTGAAGTCCCCCAGTATCTACAGTCGTGATTTATCTTTATCTGCTTGTACAATAATATCTCTCATGACCATTATGAGGCCCTCTCGTTTGTCATCCAGTTCTTCCTTTGTCCACGTGTTGCTTGCTGGTGGGCTGTTGGTATTTACAATTATCAGCTTATCATCCTGATTCCATACCTGCAATGCCATTATGTCAATATCTCGAGGGTTTTCAAATATTAACTCTTTTACCTTCAGGTGTTTTTTCACCAGTACAGCCACTCCTCCTCCCTTCCTAGTTTTCCTGTTACGTCTCCAAACTGAGTAGCCTCTTGGGAATATGACTTCATTTATTATATTTCCTTCAAGTTTCGTCTCTGATAATGCAACAATATCTGGGACCCTAAGCTGGATTTTGTGTGTGTGTGTGTGTACTCACCTATATACTCACCTATATGTGCTTGCAGGATCGAGCATTGACTCTTGGATCCCGCCTTTCTAGCTATCGGTTGTTTACAGCAATGACTCCTGTCCCATTTCCCTATCATACCTAGCTTTAAAAGTATGAATAGTATTTGCTTCCACAACCTGTTCCCCAAGTGCATTCCATTTTTCTACTACTCTCACGCTAAAAGAAAACTTCCTAACATCTCTGTGACTCATCTGAGTTTCCAGTTTCCACCCATGTCCCCTCGTTCTGTTATTATTACGTGTGAACATTTCGTCTATTTCCACTTTGTCAATTCCCCTGAGTATTTTATATGTCCCTATCATATCTCCTCTCTCCCTTCTTTTCTCTAGTGTCGTAAGGTTCAGTTCCTTCAGCCGCTCTTCATATCCCATCCCTCGTAGCTCTGGGACAAGCCTCGTCGCAAACCTCTGAACCTTCTCCAGTTTCTTTATGTGTTTCTTCAGGTGGGGGCTCCATGATGGCGCGGCATACTCTAAGACGGGTCTCACGTAGGCAGTGTAAAGCGCCCTAAAAGCTTCCTCATTTAGGTTTCTAAATGAAGTTCTAATTTTCGCCAGTGTAGAGTACGCTGCTGTCGTTATCCTATTTATATGTGCCTCAGGAGTTAGATTAGGTGTCACATCCACTCCCAGGTCTCTTTCTCGAATCGTTACAGGTAGGCTGTTCCCCTTCATTGTGTACTGTCCCTTTGGTCTCCTGTCACCTGATCCCATTTCCATAACTTTACATTTACTGGTGTTAAACTCCAGTAGCCATTTCCCTGACCATCTCTGCAGCCTGTTTAAGTCCTCTTGGAGGATCCTACAATCCTCGTCTGTCACAACTCTTCTCATTAATTTTGCGTCATCTGCAAACATTGACATGTATGATTCCACTCCTGTAAACATATCATTTACGTAAATTAGAAAGAGGATTGGTCCCAGCACCGATCCTTGAGGTACTCCACTTGTTACTGTTCGCCAGTCCGACTTTTCGCCCCTTACCATTACCCTCTGGCTCCTTCCTGTTAGGTAGTTCTTCACCCATACTAGGGCCTTTCCGCTTACTCCTGCCTGCCTCTCAAGTTTGTATAGCAGTCTCATGTGCGGTACCGTATCAAAGGCCTTTTGGCAGTCAAGAAATATGCAGTCTGCCCAGCCTTCTCTGTCCTGCCTTATCCTTGTTACTTTATCATAGAATTCTAAAAGGTTTGTTAGGCATGATTTCCCTGTCCAGAACCCATGTTGGTGCTTGTTTACAAACCCAATGCTCTCCAGGTGCTCAACAAGTCTTAGCCTAATTATTCTTTCAAGTATTTTGCAGGGGATGCTTGTCAGTGATACGGGTCTGTAGTTAAGTGCCTCCTCCCTATCACCCTTTTTGAAAATCGGTACGACATTTGCCTCCTTCCAGCAACTGGGCAATTCTCCCGACATAAGTGACTCATTAAAGATCATTGCCAGAGGCACGCTGAGAGCCTGCGCTGCCTCTTTGAGTATCCACGGTGATACTTTGTCTGGTCCAACAGCTTTATTTGCATCCAGTGTTGTCAACTGTTTCATTACATCCTCTGCTGTCACCTCTATATCCGATAGTCTTTCATCTTGGGTAATCTCTTCTAACAATGGGAGCTGCTCAGGCTCGGTTGTGAACACTCCATGGAATTTTGCATTCAGTACCTCGCAGATTTCCTTGTCGCTTTCTGTATACGCCCCTTCTGTTTTCCTCAGTCTTGTCACTTGGTCATTTACCGACATCTTCCTTCTTATATGGCTATGTAGTAATTTTGGTTGCTTTTTCGCTTTGACTGCAATATCGTTCTCATAATTTCTTTCCGACACTCGTCTTATGTTAATGTAATCATTCCTAGCTCTGTTACATCTAATCCTGTTGTCCTCTGTCCTTTGTCTTCTGTACTTCCTCCACTCCCTCCTGCTTCTCACCTTTGCTTCCTGACACTGTCTATTAAACCATGGGTTATTATATTCCCTCCTGCTTTTTTCCTTTATTGTTGGAATAAATCTATCTTCAGCCTCCTTGCATTTCAATATGACTTGGTTCATCATACCTTGCACTGTGTGTGTGTGTGTGTGTGTGTGTGTGTGTGTGTGTGTGTGTGTGTGTGTGTGTGTGTGTGTGTGTGTGTGTATTATATATATATACAGTATATATACTGTATATATATATATATATATATGTATATACATATATATATATATGTTTCATTGAATATGACCGCATATTCTGTATTTATTATTTTTTGGTTTAGGGCTTCTATCCCTCTAACTATTTTCTTAGCAACAGGGCTTAATTGGAATAGGAGTTCTCCAAAACTCATTTTCGTACTTTTAAGGTGAAGAAAAGAAGTGATTTACTATAGAGTGTATTACACTTATTTGTATAATTTGCACGACGTTTCGAACCTCCATGGTTCATTCTCAAGTGAACAGATCTTACAATACTAGTTGATTTTATACCCGCATTAGGTCAGGTGATAATACAATGAAGGTGAAAAACATGGGGGGATACATAAGGGATAAACATAGGGGCTGCAGAAGGCTTATTGGCCCATACGAGGCATCTCCTATCCAAACACAAAGATTAATCCAGTGTAATTGGATTATTACAGCCCCTATGTTTATCCCTTATGTATCCCCCCATGTTTTTCACCTTCATTGTATTATCACCTGACCTAATGCGGGTATAAAATCAACTAGTATTGTAAGATCTGTTCACTTGAGAATGAACCATGGAGGTTCGAAACGTCGTGCAAATTATACAAATAAGTGTAATACACTCTATAGTAAATCACTTCTTTTCTTCACCTTAAAAGTACGAAAATGAGTTTTGGAGAACTCCTATTCCAATTAAGCCCTGTTGCTAAGAAAATAGTTAGAGGGATAGAAGCCCTAAACCAAAAAATAATAAATACAGAATATGCGGTCATATTCAATGAAACATGTTTGAAAGAAAACCTGCTGCCAGTATACACCAATATATATATATATATATATATATATATATATATATATATATATATATATATATATATATATATATATATATATATATATATATATATATATATATATATATATATATATATATATATATATATATATATATATATATATATATATATATATATATATATATATATATATATATATATATATATATATATATATATATATATATATATATATATATATATATATATATATATATATATATATATATATATATATATATATATATATATATATATATATATATATATATATATATATATATATATATATATATATATATATATATATATATATATATATATATATATATATATATATATATATATATATATATATATATATATATATATATATATATATATATATATATATATATATATATATATATATATATATATATATATATACACACACACACACACACACACACACACATACACATGTCGTACCTAGTAGCCAGAACTCACTTCTCAGCCTACTATGCAAGGCCCGATTTGCCAAATAAGCCAAGTTATCATGAAATGTTTTTTCGACTACCTAACCTACCTAACCTAACTTTTTCGGCTACCTAACCTAACCTAACCTATAAAGTTAGGTTAGGTTAGGTAGGGGTGGTTAGGTTCGGTCATATATCTACATTAATTTTAACTCCAATAAAAAAAAAATTGACCTCATACATAATGAAATGGGTAGCTTTATCATTTCATAAGAAAAAAATTAGAGAAAATATATTAATTCAGGAAAACTTGGCTTATTAGGCAAATATATATATATATATATATATATATATATATATATATATATATATATATATATATATATATATATATATATGTATATATATATATATATATATATATATATATATATATATATATATATATATATGTCGTACCTAGTAGCCAGAACGCACTTCTCAGCCTACTATGCAAGGCCAAATTTGCCTAATAAGCCAAGTTTTCCTGAATTAATATATTTTCTATAATTTTTTTCTTATGAAATGATAAAGCTACCCATTTCATTATGTATGAGGTCAATTTTTTTTTATTGGAGTTAGAATTAACGTAGATATATGACCGAACCTAACCAACCCTACCTAACCTAACCTAACCTAACCTATCTTTATAGGTTAGGTTAGGTAGCCGAAAAAGTTAGGTTAGGTTAGGTTAGGTAGGTTAGGTAGTCGAAAAACAATCAATTCATGAAAACTTGGCTTATTAGGCAAATCGGGCCTTGCATAGTAGGCTGAAAAGTGCGTTCTGGCTACTAGGTACGAAAAAAATTGATCTCATACATAATGAAATGGGTAACTTTATCATTTCATAAGAAAAAAATTAGAGAAAATATATTATTCCAGGAAAACTTGGCTTATTAGGCAAATCGGGCCTTGTATAGTAGGTTGAGAAGTGAGTTCTGGCTACTAGGTACAACATATATATATATATATAAGTATATTTTGGTAGCAGTCTTTTCTGTAGACATATATTATTAAATATGACCAAAAAACCAGCGTTGAATGTAATGAAACGCCGTTTTCTGGGCGAGACACGGAGGCTCCCCGGAGCTTTACCGGCTGATATGCTAATGTCAGACTTTGGCATCAGTCATGTGTATGGAGTTCTAGGGCCTACCAGGGACCACGAGCCAGAACCTGGCCCCCTCAGAGAGGCAAGGGGAGCAATGGCCTATAGAAACCCCCGTGTGGTTGGAAGCATTCTATGTCTGCCATCGACCGGGTCAAGCATCCAGAAAGGTAAACATTCCAAAACAAACCCCTATTCTGGTGAAAATTGCTACCTAAAGCCGAACTAGTGGATAGAACTCTTCGACAGAAAACAAGGAAACTAGTATGACGTCATACGTCTCCGCGCCGCTGTCTGCGCAGCTCCCCCCTCCCCGGGAGGGGGAAGGGGGAGCCCCAGACCTCCCACGCCGGCTATCCACCCATCAGTTCTGAGGCTGGATGTCAAAACACGCGAAAAACGCCGACCGGAGGGAGGGAGGGTTGCCGGGAAGCCTCCGGGTCTCACCCAGAAAATGGCGTTTCATTACATTCAACGCTGGTTTTCTGGGGGGAGCCCCGTCGGCTCCCCGGAGCTAACTACCCACAGAGGAAGGTCAAAGGGACAGAACCGGGAGGCGGACACCACGCACCCCCCCAAGGAGGCGAGACAACCGGCAGCAAACGCCAACCCAAGGCGCCACAGCCCCGAAAATCCCGGGAACAACACGAGAACCACGAGCAGCAATGCCCCTGCACGAACACCAAAAATCCATGCCCGAAAGACCGCAAGGCCACGTCGCCCAGACGGCAGCGAGAGCAGCGAAGCCACGAACGCCACAGGCATGAGGGAAGAACACAGGCCGCGTAGCCGCAAGAACACGGCTGACCACCCGGGACACTATCACCCGCGAACTGGGAAGAACAGAACCGGATCAACGCAAAACGCGCTCCGGACCCAAACGCCGTGGCACGCAAACAACAGCGGAGGGCCGCCACTGAACACAAAAACGACACACCCCCGGCCCGACCAACGAAGCACCAACAAACCCTGGACCCCTCCAGAATGCAGCAGCCCCACCCCGCGCCAGAAAAGATGGAGACTGCTGCCACCAAAAACCGAAGGAGCAAGAAAACTCAGCGACTCGACCCCCAGAGGCAAAGGCCCAAAGGAAAGAGCAGACGAAAAAACACACCGGAACCGAAGGGGCACTACCAACCGAGGAGAAAACAGAGCACGCTGACCAGAGACCAGGATGGTGCAAGCGGCGCACGAACAGGCCGGAGGTGAAACGACGCACAAGACAGCTGACTAACGGTGCAGAAGCAACACCAAGACCGAAAGCAAGCTGAAGCGGCTCCGCACGCGCCGCACGAAAAGAAGCGACAGTATGTGGCAAGACGACGGCCGCCAACCCCCACCAGAAAACCAAGCCGAGAGTAAACCAAGCTAACAAGAGTAACCACCTAAGAAGGGACAGGAAAAGGAAGGACCGCCAAAATACCCCATACTGCCGCCAAGAGAAGCACGCAGGTGGGACACCTACCACGAAGCCACCCGACCACCAACCGGAGGCGAGACCGCGAGGCAGAACATAAGCAGAGGCGAGACCGCGAGGCAGAACATAAGCAGCCCCGACAAGGCCCCTCCGAGCCCAGGAAAAAGGCGGAGCCGCGAGAAGATCTCGGGCGCGACCACCGAAACCCAGGCGGCACAAGGAGATGGAACGTCTGCCGAACAGAAAAACTCCCCAAAGCATGCAAGCCCGCCAGGAGTTCAGAAACGATGGGTCCGACGCGAGACATCGCAAGACCCCCCCCCCCCCAAAAAAAAAAAAAAAAAAAAAACGGCAGGGCAAGGTAGGAAACCAAAGAAGGCGGAAGGGTCGCCGCCAGAACAGGACCCGAACCAAGGGGCACGAACAACTGCAATAGACCGAGACAAAGAAGCACATCACAGGACACAGGCTGACCAACGCCTAAGAACACACGCAGAACATCCCTGCTGCAGAGGAGGCAGGAAGAAAGAGCAGAAGCACAAAAACCCCAGGAGAACAACCAGGGGTGGACAATCAGGCAGGGACAAAAACCCCACGCAATCCCCAGGCACAAAACGACAGCAAAGTGCCACACCACAACCGGACACAGGAACAAGGACACGCCACCGTGAAACACGGTACCAATGCACACGTGCAGCAGCAGCAACAGGCACCACTGCAACATGCAACATGTAAATAGCAACTCCCTCCTGCAAAGGCAGAGAACGGAGCAGGCAGACCCCAGACAGGGCCAACGGAGACACGACAAAACCCTGCAGGCCCAGAAACCTGCGACCGACGGCGGAGAAACCCCGCTCGATACCTGCTGGATGAGGTACTGGGAGCTCTTTTACACCTGAAGCCCGGCCCAAGGCCAGGCTAGACCGGCCAGAGGATGGCCCACCAGGCAGCTGCTAGGAGCAGTCCACCGGCCCACATACCCCCACAACCAGGACGGGCCGGAACTGCCATACGAAAACAGGCCAGTGCGCCCTGGAAGTCCCCGGACGAACCAGCAAGAAGGCTTATGCTCGCAAGTAGGTCGTGTAACAAGCACAGACCTCTGATGGTAATACAGTGTTCCCCAAAGGTGCCAATAGCACCACTGCACTCCACTGGTACTATCCCGCAAGTTCTACCAGATAGGCGGGACCCAAGAGCCAGAGCTCAAATCCTGCAAGCACAGCCAGGAGCCTTACCAGGTGAGTACAGAACCAACCCTACAACCCCCACATCTCACAACATTAAAAAAGGAGGGTCCCCTGAATGACTCCAGCATGGGTTGGACATGCACATGAGGGGGACAGGAAGGGGTGATAAAAGGACAGTCACTGGTGTGCGAACGGTCTCAGTCGTACAAAAATATACCTAAAGAAAGACAGGTATATAAACAACACCGCATCCAGCGCCCGGCCAAAAGATGCCAGACCGCAGAAACTCACCTGGCGAATGGTGGCACGAACTTGACACGACTCAATCGTGCCCAGAAGAACTTGGGAGCACCGCCAGGTGAAGACGCCAGAGCCGGACCCTGCCGGACCCGCAGGAGAGCAGGGAGAGGCGAAGGAGGCGGTCCACACCCATGACACAGGGAAAACCGCGGTGTCCTCCCCACAACTGGGAACCAGGACACCCCCGGCGCGAAGGGGCACATACCGCAGCCAGGGAGAAGAACGAGAGGCGAAGCACTGTAGCAAAAAGGGCGCAAAACACCAGCACTGAAACACTGCCCAGACCAAAACAAACTCAACGGCGCATGCGCATAACACGCTGGCCGAACCGCACACCCTCCCTGCGGGAAGGCGCCAGCCAGGACTACTGCACGAGAAAAGTAGCCAAAAGAGGAAGCAGGAACAATAAAACCGGCCAAAGAAGCAAAGAGCCCAAAAAGTAACCCAACCGGGCGACAAGTAGCCCAACCGGGCGACAAGTAGCCCAACCGGGCGACAAGTAGCCCAACCGGGCGACAAGTAGCCCAACCGGGCGACAAGTAGCCCAACCGGGCGACAAGTAGCCCAACCGGGCGACAAGAAGCCCAACAGGGCGACAAGAAGCCCAACAGGGCGACAAGAAGCCCAACAGGGCGACAAGAAGCCCAACAGGGCGACAAGAAGCCCAACAGGGCGACAAGAAGCCCAACAGGGCGACAAGAAGCCCAACAGGGCGACAAGAAGCCCAACAGGGCGACAAGAAGCCCAACAGGGCGACAAGAAGCCCAACAGGGCGACAAGAAGCCCAACAGGGCGACAAGAAGCCCAACAGGGCGACAAGAAGCCCAACAGGGCGACAAGAAGCCCAACAGGGCGACAAGAAGCCCAACAGGGCGACAAGAAGCCCAACAGGGCGACAAGAAGCCCAACAGGGCGACAAGAAGCCCAACAGGGCGACAAGTAGCCCAACAGGGCGACAAGGAGCCCAACAGGGCGACAAGGAGCCCAACAGGGCGACAAGGAGCCCAACAGGGCGACAAGGAGCCCAACAGGGCGACAAGTAGCCCAACAGGGCGACAAGGAGCCCAACAGGGCGACAAGGAGCCCAACAGGGCGACAAGGAGCCCAACAGGGCGACAAGGAGCCCAACAGGGCGACAAGGAGCCCAACAGGGCGACAAGGAGCCCAACAGGGCGACAAGGAGCCCAACAGGGCGACAAGGAGCCCAACAGGGCGACAAGGAGCCCAACAGGGCGACAAGGAGCCCAACAGGGCGACAAGGAGCCCAACAGGGCGACAAGGAGCCCAACAGGGCGACAAGGAGCCCAACAGGGCGACAAGGAGCCCAACAGGGCGACAAGGAGCCCAACAGGGCGACAAGGAGCCCAACAGGGCGACAAGGAGCCCAACAGGGCGACAAGGAGCCCAACAGGGCGACAAGGAGCCCAACAGGGCGACAAGGAGCCCAACAGGGCGACAAGGAGCCCAACAGGGCGACAAGGAGCCCAACAGGGCGACAAGGAGCCCAACAGGGCGACAAGGAGCCCAACAGGGCGACAAGGAGCCCAACAGGGCGACAAGGAGCCCAACAGGGCGACAAGGAGCCCAACAGGGCGACAAGGAGCCCAACAGGGCGACAAGGAGCCCAACAGGGCGACAAGGAGCCCAACAGGGCGACAAGGAGCCCAACAGGGCGACAAGGAGCCCAACAGGGCGACAAGGAGCCCAACAGGGCGACAAGGAGCCCAACAGGGCGACAAGGAGCCCAACAGGGCGACAAGGAGCCCAACAGGGCGACAAGGAGCCCAACAGGGCGACAAGGAGCCCAACAGGGCGACAAGGAGCCCAACAGGGCGACAAGTACAAGGAGCCGACAGACGTTCCAATAATGCGGGAAGTAGCAAAAAACCGTCCCGTACCCTCGAGAACACAGAAGCCAACACTAGTCCCGAAGGCACACGAAGGCGCAGGTGCACCCGAGATCAGAAGTCACGCAGAACCCCATCGAACGGGGAAACATGACAAAAACACCGTCCCAAAAAGGGGTGGGAGGAAACATCCACCCACAGGACGGAACCAACCGACTCAAAGGCCAAGGAATCGAGCCCGGGGAGGGGCCGACGTCCAACAGCACGTACGGCGAGTGGGGAGAAAAGACCCCACTCCGCGTAACCACAAGCCCCGCCTAGAGGGAGATAAAAACCCCCACGGGGTCTAACGGCGCCAAGGCCCCCCAAGTCAGCCCCTCCCCAGCCCCGGGAACCTACACGACAGGCCCCGGGGCCGAGCCGTTCCCCCAAAGCCCCGGCCGTACCAGAAAACCGGGGCAGCCGTGAAAACACTAAGGAAGGGAGCCCACTGGCAGACTCATACAACACGGCTGGAGGAACAGGCTCAAATGCCCCCGTCATTACCCCGGAAGGGGAATTCCCCGAGACTGCCCGAGTCTCAACACCAAAAACCCCGCCCCGAACCTACAGACGGTAAGGAACCGGATGCAGGCAGGAAGGGTAATCCAGGGGAAAGACAAGGGGGCGTGGATGGAACCGAAGCAACCAACACCCCCAAGTCCCAAAACGAACTACAATGGGGCAGCCTCGGGGCTCCCGGGGAGGAAACCATGAGAACGTTGCCACCACCAAGGCTCAAGTGCAACGCCCCTGCTACCCGCACCCGCTTTGTTAGCACAACTGGGTAACCAAGCCACAACGAGCAATCAAACTCGCAGGACTCCGGGTCGAAGGTGTCACCGACCCCACAGGCAGCAGACGGAGGCAAAACAGAGTCACCCAGAGACAAAGGGTGAGAGCAACCCTCAAACTCGCTGGAAGCGAGGGGGGGACTCTGGGGTCACATCCATCGGACCCACGCGCCCCCAGGGGTTTCCCAGGGTCCCGAGCGTTTACTTTAAGAGGACTCGCGCTCAGGTAATCCCAGGCAGGGTACTGCTAACCGGTACCCAAAGCTACCAAACAACTTTCTAAGAGCTGAACCCCCGGGACGTGTACACTCACGGGGACCTAGCAGGGGTACCACCAGGAAATACTCAGAACACAAGGGACACAAGGGGCAAGAACGAAGGCAGACCCCCCCACCAGGTAGATAAACAAAAAGAAAAAGAAAACCCCGTAAGAGGACAGCGTACCCAAGCGGAACAGAGCCGGCCGCTATGATTGGTAGAGACAAGCTGCACAGTACACTGCGCCCCACCAGTGCAAACACTGCCCCTTACTCTAAGGCGAACAAGGGAGACAGAACACCCGAGCACACAAAGAGCGGCTGAAAACCAAGCAGTAAACGGCCAAGCAGGGGCAGGACCCAAGGAACTTGTGGAAGGTGGCCCCAAGCCCCAAGGGCAGTACTTACAGGGCACCTAGGGAAGGGAACCCTAGGTGCATGCAGCCCGAGTACTGAAGAATCACTCCCGGCTCACGCACCACCTAGAAAACAGACACCACACTCTAGGTACAGTGCTGAAACAACCACTGGAGCCGGAGCACATAACCATTGCCTATAGCATCAGCCGAAGAACTGATGGGTGGATGGCCGGCGTGGGAGGTCTGGGGCTCCCCCTTCCCCCTCCCGGGGAGGGGGGAGCTGCGCAGACAGCGGCGCGGTGACGTATGACATCATACTAGTTTCCTTGTTTTCTGTTGAAGAGTTCTATCCACTAGTTCGGCTTTAGGTAGCAATTTTCACCAGAATAGGGGTTTGTTTTGGAATGCTTACCTTTCTGGATGCTTGACCCGGTCGATGGCAGACATAGAATGCTTCCAACCACACGGGGGTTTCTATAGGCCATTGCTCCCCTTGCCTCTCTGAGGGGGCCAGGTTCTGGCTCGTGGTCCCCGGTAGGCCCTAGAACTCCATACACATGACTGATGCCAAAGTCTGACATTAGCATATCAGCCGGTAAAGCTCCGGGGAGCCAACGGGGCTCCCCCCAGAAAAGTAAGATTAGTAATTCTAACACGAATTTTTTCAATGTTTCTTATATTTCTTTTCACTGTTGGTGGTAACTGAAAGATCAATTCTCCAAAATTCATTTTTATTTCTAGCCTGATGCGACACTTGAACGTGTTATGTAAAACTTATTACATTTTCAAAGACTTTAGTTTACACACACAACTATAACTGAACAGAGTTTAAACAGCTTCGATTTTATACCTGCATTTGGGTGAGGTGATATGTTACAACAGTTTCTCACTTACGAGATGGAGAAGGATGGGAAGCTGCCCTTTCTAGATGTAACAGTCATGGAAAGGAGTGGAGGTTTGCACACCGTAGTCTACACTAAGGAAACATAGTAATGTGCCTCAATGCCAACAGTGACTGCCCAGACAGGTACAAGAGGAGTGTCGTTAACGCTTATGTCGACCGTGCTCTCAGCCACAGCTCAGGATGGAAGCAAGTTGATGAAGAACTCTGTAGGGTAAGGCAGGTCCTAGTCAACAACGGCTTCTCCAATGGTTTCGTTGAAGACATAAGAAGGAAGGTGAAACGCCATGCAACTTCTGAAGAGACAACTAACACAACACCTGTACCCCCTATTAGACTATTTTACAGGAACTTCTTTTCCACAGCTCATAAAACGGAGGAAAGGGTCCTGAAAGATATTGTTAATAGAAACGTTATCCCTACAGACAAAAATCAGAAGATACAATTGACGCTCTACTATAAAACAAAGAAAATGGCCAACCTACTCATGAGAAACTCTCCAGACACAAAGCAGAACGCTTTAAAAGAGACCAATGTCGTCTATGCCTTCAAATGCCCACTTGGGGACTGTAAGCCTCAAAGAATTCAGTATATAGGCAAGACGACAACATCTCTTTCCAGGCGATTAACGATGCATAAGCAACAGGGCTTCATTAAGAAACATATAATCTCTTCCCACAACCAGACCATCACCAGAGAAGTCTTGACAAAAAACACAGAAATCATCGATAGATACAGCGATAGCAGGCGGCTTGATATCTGCGAGGCACTACACATTAAGAAGTCGACACCAGCAATCAACAGCCAATTAATGCACAACTATATTCTACCCACTTCAAGACTCCGCACCAATATAGAAGCATCAAGAAATATGGGCCAATAGGCCCTTTACAGTTACTTCCATTCTTCCCTTTAACTTACAAAATATTATACCCATTGTTTCGTGTTCTGTCTTGTGTTGAAAGTTTGTTTTCACCTCATCCAAAACTGTTGTAACATATCACCTCACCCAAATGCAGGTATAAAATCGAAGCTGTTTAATCTCTGTTCAGTTATAGTTGTGTGTGTGTAAACTAAAGTCTTTGAAAATGTAATAAGTTTTACAAAACGCGTTCAAGTGTCGCGTCAGACTAAAAATAAAAATTAATTTTGGAGAATTGATCTTTCAGTTACCACCAACAGTGAAAAGAAATATAAGAAACATCGAGAAAATTTGTGTTAGAATTATTAATCTTACTTTTTCGGTCATATGCATGCTATATAATATAATATGATATAATATAATATAATATAACACAACACAACACAACACAACACAACACAACACAACACAACACAACACAACACAACACAACACAACACAACACAACACAACACAACACAACACACACACACACACTTACATTATTGTACAGCCACTAGCATGCATAGCATTTCGGGCAAGTTCTTAATCCTAATTTTCTCTGAAATATGACCCACCAAATCGTTTTACAACCAGGTACCTACTCACTGCTGGGAGAACAGAGGCTACAGTTAAGGATTGGTGCCAAGTAAATCCTCTCTGGCCAGGATACCAACCCCAAGCCAAAGTGCTTGTGAAATGCCAGGCAAGTGTGTTACCACTTCGCCATGGGGACTGCTAAATCTATTTCTATAGAGGTGTTCTCATAATAATATAGTTTATATTCATTATACAGTACAGGGGTACCTCGGTTTAAGAGTTTAATCCGTTCCTGGAGACTCGTAATCTCGTAATCCGAAGCTAATTTCCTTATAAGAAGTAATGGAAATGAATTAATCCGTTCCTGACCTCACCCAATCCGTACCCAAAAACCTCACTTCAAACTAAATTTTATACTAATTCATCTAAATAAACCTACAAAACTATGTTCCAGTTATTACTTACCCTTGCTGATGAATGCTGTAGGCGTATGGAAGATGGTGAGGAGGGGGGGAGGAGGAGAGGTGTTACTGTTTGGAAGGGGAGTCCCCCTTCCATTATAACATCAGGCAGTGAGGACATCTCTGGGGTGCATTCTCTGGCACGTTTTGCCTGCATACCACTAAGTCCTGGTTGTGGCTCACTGCTCGATTTTCTCACAACAAATCTATCCATGGAAGATTGTTTTTCCCTTCTTCGCAAGATGTCTCTGTATTGAGGCATCACATTTTCTACAGCTTTCTCTGGGTGAGTCTTTTCAATAAAAGTTTGCATTTCTTCCCACATCTGACACCACTTCTTAATGGTTGCAGAAGGGACATTTTGTACTGCCTCACCCTCCTCCACTGGAGAAACAACCTCAGCTGGGTCTTCTTGCTGCTCCCCCTTGTCTTCTTGTCTGCTTTTTAAACAATGCTGTTTGTTAACCAAATTGTATATTTGCTATTTCTCTGCCATGTTCCCCCCTTTTTTATTTTTATATTTTCTCAACACAATTTATACTTTAATCTCAATTAGTATTAAGTTTTAGTCTTCAGTGTTTTTCCTGTCCGAAACGCTTTGCATAATAGTGGCTTTGGGCACTGCATGTACTAGCTCTATCTATAAATCCATCAATGTTTGTATCACACCTTGTATGTATGTACTTTACCTGAATAAACATTTGAATTTTTTTGAATTTGATATATAATAACAACTTTTATGGTCAAATGGCCAAAAATCCAAAAAACACTGAAAATCCTGGTGAAGAATTCACGCGGGATAGTCACTGGGCGCGAGGCACTGGTAAACTGAGTGGCGATCGGCGTGCGACCACACACTAGGTCGGCCTGTACGCGTATCAACACCCTCGCCTTCCGAGGCAAATTTTCAGAGCAAATCCTGCTTGTATTCCGAAAAACTCGTATACAGGGACACTCGTATTCCAAGGTACCACTGTACATGGAATCATGAATAACGTTGGTTGTAGAAAAAAGAATTAGCGAATTTAATACATTTTTGACATGCATTGTTATAAATGTTTATGATTTGAATCTCTGTATAATTTGTATTGGGGTTTTCCCTATTACATGCAAGTTATCAAGCTCAGATGGTCCTGATGAATTTCTAACTCCTGAATGAAAATAACTTTAAATTATTCCATCCAACAAAATTGGATTCTTGTGTTTTTCTACTCTGTCCAACTACTGTACTTGTTTGGTAGTAGTAATGGGTTAGGCCTATATAACTGGCATGCTTATTGAAAAGAAAATATCATTTGCCTAACCCAGCTACTGGAAGACATATTTTATTTATATTTCTTAAAAAGGACCTATATTTAAATATTCCTTCATTAAATCTGCAAACAAATATTCTATAGCATTATCTTATTCATAAAAAATTACACTTTTTTTTTTTTGCATTTTGGTTAATGTCTACAAAAGATCAGAGAACAGCAATATAACTTAAATTATTTCAATGCAGAGTTGAAAAACTTTAGCTTTTCAACTTACAAAATCATTTGTTCATAACCAAGCATATATCAAACACAAATACTAAGAAAATCAAAATACCTTGGTTGGAAGTGCAGCTGACAAGGCACTAACACAGTAATTTCAAGATGAATTTCACAATTTCCAAATATTACCAATGGCTTAGTAGGCAACATAGTTTGTCTTAATATGTATATCATACAATACAGTTCAATATTGCTAAACTAAATAACTCAAGAGTTTTCATTCATATGGACAATTTTGTCCTTTTTCAAATAATTTGCTTACTAGGTCCAGGACTTTTTCCTTCGGCCAGGGCACTAGTGAGGTTTATCACCCGAATGCACTAACTTGTGCCGCCTCCTACTATTCAGTAAACTAATTAGCTTTGGACACTCATGATGTTAATCACTTCTGTGTACAGTATCTTTCTAATCTTCTTCATACCTCCATGTTAACCAATTGTTCCCCGCACTTGAACTATTAATTACATTCATTATCCATATGCACTACTAACATATGAGTTTTCATATTATTACTCCACTTAAATCTTTTCCCACACTGTGAACATTCATGAGGTTTTTCATCTGAATGTACCAGCATGTGACTTATTATACCCCGACGTAGTCTGAATTTTCTACCACACTCGGCACACTCAAAAGGTTTAATGCCTGTATGCACTGTCCTGTGAGTCGTCATATCTGAAAGTTGACTGAATGTTTTCCCACACTCTGGACACTCGTGAGGTTTAATTCCCATATGCACCTTCATGTGAGCCTTCATACTTTGAAGATGATTATATGTTTTTCCACACTCTGAACATTCAAAAGGTTTATCATCCGAATGCACCAACATGTGACTTATCATACCACGACGTAGTCTAAATTTTCTCCCACACTTGGCACACTCAAAAGGTTTAACACCAGTATGCACTGTCCTGTGAGTGTTCATATCTAAAAGTCGACTGAATGTTTTCCCACATTCTGGACACTCGTGAGGTTTAATTACCACATGTACCATCCTGTGAAGCTTCATATTTCCTAGACGACTGAACATTTTCCCACACTCTGGACACTCATGAGGTTTAATACCCCTGTGCACACTCCTGTGAGCCTTCATACGTCTAAGATAATTGAATGTTTTCCCACACTCTGGGCAGTCATGATATTTACCATCCCACGGTACAACCCTGCGAACCTTCATTTCTACAGGATAGCTGAATGTTTTCCCACACTCTGGGCACTCGTGAGGTATAATATCCCTGTGCACCATCCTGAGAGGATTCATATTTTCTGGTTGACTGAATGTTCTTCCACATTCTGGACACTTGTACTGCTTCATCTTTATGATCCCAGCAGTTAGGATGGAAGCTACCTCCTGCCGATGACTGCAGAAATTTTAGAGAGGGCGTCTACTGGACTGGGAATTTTACATTACAGTATCTGCTGATATAGACCTGACCAACGTAAACTGTCAGCAAAATTATTTGCACACCCTCCGTCGCTATGTAATGGAGTGTGAAAAGTTATGTGAATTTAGACAACTTTATAACAAATGTTCAAGATATATGCAATTATTTAATTCACGATGATCTACAGTACTACCATAAATCTTAGTAAAATCTCCCCAGTTTGCTAACTGTAGGTACTATATGTGGGTGACTAACCTTTCCTCTGGTGCCTACTGCATGTGGAGTATTGTGCAGGATATGACACTGGCTCTCCACATATGTCAGTTGCTTAGGTTAAGAGAATGTACAATACTTGTTGTAGGTCTCCAACTCACTGTTGATGTAACAATTACATTAACTTTTTTAACTAGTTTATCAAGACTGTAACTTGCTTAGTTAAATGAATTTCGAGGTCCAGTCCCTGAGCCTATTGCGTGCTTCTGTAACCCCCATACACTATGCTAATACGATGGGTAAGGGGTGCATAATAAATGAACTAGGCAAACTGGAGACACAACACTGCCGCTGGGTAGAAAAATTATGCCTGGGTGTTATCTTATACTTGGGGTGTGAAGGTTATCATCTGCAGATGACTGCGGGGTTATCCTGTGAGGTGAGGCGTCTCCTGGAGAGAAAACACTGCCGCTGGCTGAGGAATCCCGGCTGACCTCAACGACGTCCTCTATGACTTCAAGTGACCTGCATCAATCTTATTGTCATACGGATAATAGTATGCTCTATACTCTACTTTATAATAAGTGCAGTTGTTGTTAGTGTTGATTAATGAGCCAAGAAGGCGCAGGTGCCGGAACACAAGCAGCAGGTTGTAACCCTGCTACTGAACGTCTACGACTGGACACTGTTGCCAGATAAAACTGATGAAAATCGCGACCTGACGAATTAAAAGATATTTATTTATTTATTATTTATGTGCGTAAATCACGAAATTAATACATCTTCAGAAATTTCTTATTTATATATACAAGAGTTCTTACATTCTTGTAAAGCAGGCGATGAGTCACAATAACGTGGCTGAAGTATGTTTTTTTTTTTTTTTGAGATATATACAAGAGTTGTTACATTCTTGTACAGCCACTAGTACGCGTAGCGTTTCGAGCAGGTCCCTGGAATACGATCCCCTGCCGCGAAGAATTGTTTTTTCATCCAACTACACATTTTACTGTTGCGTTAAACAGAGGCTACAGTTAAGGAATTGCGCCCAGTAAATCCTCCCCAGCCAGGATACGAACCCATGACATAGCGCTCGCGGAACGTGTTGACCAGACCACACACTAGAAGTTGAAGGGACGACGACGTTTCGGTCCGTCCTGGACCATTCTCAAGTCGATTGTGATGAGCACAGGTAGGGACAGGCAATAAATAGGCAAGAGAGAGCTGAGGAGGAAAGTAAGGTGTAGCTAAGGATAGTAGTAATAATGAGAACTGCATTGAGGATTGGTCTTCCTCCAAAATAATCTTTCCTGCCTCTACTCTACACAGACGTCGTCTTGTAGAATCGGCTCTTATACACAATGTACCCAACATGAACTTGAGTCCTGGCTTTGTTGCTATGGACTCTTCCCTTTCACAGTATATACTCAAATGTTCTAATCTTTCTAACAAACGTGACTTAACATAAGCTTACCCCTTCCATTTATCTTTCTTTCTCTTTCCTTTTCTTTCTCTCCTCCCCTTTTTCTGTTCATTGTCTTCTCCTACGCTCCCTTGCTATCCTCTTCTTATTCCTATTACTATCTCCTTCTCATTCGGTGGTTATAATAGGAACTGCCTCTTATGGGCCAATAGGCCCTCTGCAGTTCTCATTATTACTACTATCCCCTACACCTTACTTTCTTTTTCATCTACATTAATGACCTTCCAAATACCTCCCAACATCTCAAACCAATTCTATTTGCTGACGACACGACCTTCATTTACTCCAGTCCTGACCCCCTTGCTCTAAATGTCACAGTTAATACTGAGCTAATTAAAGTCCATCACTGGCTAATTGTCAACAAACTCACCCTCAATATTGTCAAAACTTTCTATATTTTGTTTGGCAATAAATCCTCATAGAATAAATCTCAGGATTAACAATACCCAAATTTGTAACAAATTAGATGGCAAATTCCTTGGCGTTCTCATTGACCGCAAGCTGAATTTCCGGAGACTGGTCAAGTCGTCGACTGCAGTTTCGGATAACAACTTCATTCACTGAGAATTTTATACATTCATACCCCTTTCGTTCGTATATGCGCTGGTTTGTATTCGCTGCTGTTCTCATCTGAATAAATACATATGGCACTTGATCATATAAATCTCTAAGTTCTAGATATTAATGTTTTTCCTGCCCGAAACGCATTGCGTAATAGTGGCTTTAGGCATTGTATGTACTAGCTCTATCTATATATTGATCCATTAATGTAACATCACTTGTATGTATGTACCTTACCTGAATAAACATATTTATTTATTTAAACATATTTATTTACTTGAACTCCAAACTTTTCCAGATATTCTAAAAAAGCGAGAGTAACCCCAGTCCATAAATGTGGTGATCTCACTGATGTCAACAACTTCAGACCTATATCAATTCTGCCAAACTTGTCAAAAATATTTGAAAAACTAATCTACAAGCAGCTTTACTCTTATCTAGCGAAACACAATATACTAAGCTCTTGTCAATATGGCTTCAGACCCCCAAAAAGCACTAACGGTGCACTTATTAGTATGATTAACTTGATACATGCAGCTCTTGATAAAAATGCGTTCCCTGTTGGGATATTTGTGGACCTACGTAAGGCTTTTGACACTGTCAACCACCAAAACCTCCTTAGATTACATCATTATGGCGTCAGAGGTCACTCCCTGCAATACCTTCAGTCCTACCTTACTGACAGGCTCCAGTATGTTTCTGTGAATAATTCCATTTCTCCGACACTACCTATAAACATCGGTGTTCCACAGGGCAGCATACTTGGCCCTCTCCTCTTTCTCATCTACATTAATGACCTTGCAAATGCCTCTCAACTCCTCAAACCAATCTTATTTGCTGATGACACAACTTTCATCTTCTCCAGTCCTGATTCTCTTGCTCTAAATGCCACTGTGAATACTAAACTAAATAAAGAACATCTTTGGCTAACTGCTAACAACCTCACCCTTAACATTGACAAAACTTTCTATATTTTGTTTGGTAATAAATCCTCAAATGAAATTATTTTAAGAATAAACAATATACAAATCAGTAATAAAGTTGATGTTAAATTCCTTGGTGTCCTCATCGATAACAAGCTGAATTTCCAGGGACACATTCTAAATATAGCAAAAAAAGTTTCTAAAACTGTTGGCGTTCTTTCTAAGAACAGATATTATATTCCTCGCCCTGCCTTGGTGATGCTCTATTACTCTCTTATCTATCCTTATCTCAACTATGGTATTTGTGCTTTGGGTTCTACTACCCAAAATCATTTACGCCCTCTAATTACCCAACACAAAGCTGCTATTAGAACAATATCTAACTCTGGCCCCAGACAGCACTCGGTACCCTTACCCAAATCTCTGAATATGTTAGATATTAAGTCACTGCACATCCTCTCTTGTGTACTCTATATATTTAAAACTCTGAATTGTAATGTCAATCCTGACCTTCAACGCTTCCTAGAAGGTTGTAACAGAACTCATGTGCACCACACCAGAAACAAATGGCCACTGCTTATTTGAAATAAGCGGGGGAATTCTGGGCAGGAGTAAAACATTTACGTAGCGGTCCGTGAGAGCTGCGCGCGCAGTGGGGGGGGGGGGGACGCATATTTAAGCGACAAACCAATCAGCATCGTTCATCACCATTTGGTCACCACTTGGTCCGGGAGACATCTCCCGTCACGCAGGGTGCAGTTGCGCCTCCACAGATCTCCAGTATCATCTTTTGATACTGGTAATGGCTCGAAAGGGCCACCACTTACGGGCTATTCATGCCCGTGCCACCTTTTCGATGGTTTAATCGTCATCATGGACACATTCATGGGAGACATCTCCCGTCACGCAGTCTCTCTTCAACCACCCTCACTTGCCTGTTTTTCTGCTTGCAGACCTCAATGCACAACATTCTACATTCCACCACAATACCACAAATCAGCATGGCAGACAGCTTCACCAAATATACACCCAAAAACATCTATTCTTTCTTGGCCCTGATTTCCCCACTTGATTCACACATACAGGTTCTGGCAGGCCTGATCTCATATTCACCAACAGACATGGCAGCAACTTGCAACACTTCATTTCACCAGGGCCCATTACGGGCTCTGATCATATTCCCTTAATTCTCACAGTCTCCACAAATCCTATTCTCATCCCCAGCACTCCTCAATTCTCATACCATAGGGCAAACTGGGACATGTTCAAACAACACATTGATGACACTGATCTCACTTATGAATACAATGACAAACATCACACTGACATCGACACACAAGCACGCAACATACAAGACACCATCATTCATGCAGCAAACATCTCCACTCCTAAAACAACACACAAACCACATTTCACTTTCACCCCCTCCATTCGCTCTAAACGTCTCTTAGCTTGCTATCACACTAGATTCTTACAAAACATACATCGTCATGGACAAATACTATGGGACCTAACAGCATTAAAAAAACATATCCTTAACAGCCTAGATGAAGATCACACAAAACATTGGAAACACCTCATAGAACAAGCAGAACAACACAGAAAACTGACACCTCAAGAATTCTGGAAACGAATCAAACGATTACAAGGATCAACTCACACACCGTTTAAATACCTTCTACATAATAACAACAAAATCACTGATCCCGAAGCAGTTCTCAACATTTTTAAACACCACTGGGAACAAATCTTTCACCCACATCCTCCTGAACCATTTGCACCCCCCAACATTGAAATAGTCGAAGACTGGATACACCAAAATAGACACGCAACTACACCAGACGACCTCATCCACCTTGAAAATCTCAATTCAAACACTGAACTACAGACTCCCCTAACTCTAGCTGATGTCAAGACAGCTCTCATGGGCACTCGTCGTAGAGCCCCTGGTGCGTCTGGCATTGGACATATCCTTCTTAGACAACTCCCTGCTTCTATCATTACTGCTATCACTAACCTATTCAACGCCTCCCTTGCCTCTGGATACTTTCCAGTCAACTTTAAGTCTGCCACAGCCGTTCTTATTCCAAAACCTAGGAAACCCCACACTGACCCAAAGAACTACAGACCCATCAGCCTTTTAGAGACACTTGGCAAAGTCTTTGAAAGGCTGATCAACCAGAGACTTAGAACCCACCTTGAACACAATGACTTACTCACTAACAAACAGTTTGGATTTCGGCCTCACCGGTCCACTCACGACGCCTTAAACATCATGACTAACTACCTCAGTATCAATCAGCACCAAAGACTTAAGACTGCACTCATCACTAAGGACGTTGAGAAGGCCTTTGACACTGTTTGGCATGACGGCCTAAAATTCAAACTATGCAACAACTTTAATCTTCCTCTTATCACCACCAAACTTCTTTCTAACTACTTAGACAATAGGACAATGAGAATTAAGTTCCTCCGACAACACTCTGACTACTTCAACTTACATGCCGGAGTTCCCCAAGGTTCTGTTCTTGCCCCAACACTCTACATCCTATACATCAACGACATTCCTGACCCTGTTCATCACACTTCATTAACCATATGTTATGCCGATGATGTCTCTCACCTTGTCACCAGCAACACCATTGATACACTAACAAACAGAGCACAAACAGAACTTGATGTTGTCACTGAGTGGGAGTATAAATGGTGTATAAAAACCAACTCCAGCAAATCTAAAATCACCTACTTTTTCTGTAAAAGAACTATTCGCCCAATTCCTCTCAAACTCTATTCATACACTCAAAATCCTACTTATATTTCTGTACCTCCTTCCACCACAGTCCTTGGACTCACATTTGATCGACAACTACTCTTTCACACAAACATTACACAGAAACATGCAATAGCTCTTCTAGCCATGAAGAATCTATACAGACTTAGATTTGCAAAACCTGACACAAAAATGCACCTTTTCAAAGCACTTATTAGACCTCTCCTAACATACGCTCCACTAGCTCTTTCTCTATCTGCACCTACTAACAAAATAAAGCTTCAAAGAATACAGAATAGAGCACTAAGATGGGTACTCAACACCAGATTGCAAGAGTTTATTACCAGTCAAAGTCTCCATGAAAGTACGAACATTCCTGCCCTAAATGTCTACTGGAAAACTTTATCAGACAGACAAATTGATTGACTACTCACTTATCATGAACAACACATTGATTTTCTCCTACACACTTTCAGACGACCACGACACACTCATGACCTCTTCTCTACCATCCATGATCCTCCTCCTAACTCTGTATTTCGTTAAACTTTAGCTCTGAACACCCAGCATCCACCATCATTACATATTCAGCTCTCAACAACCAGCACAAACCATCCGTAAAAGTTCAGTCCTGACGCTCTTGAGCCAATCACTGTGATGTTGTGAGTTTGTGATGTCCCGATGTTGTCACTGAAAACACCCGACTGAGTCCCTGCCTCGAATGCCGCAACCAAACGACACCCAGCTGGGTTTAGCCCGGGCACTTTTTTTCCTACAAATCTTCTTCCTCTCACCCCCTCATCTTCTTCTGTCCCCACTTCAAGGCTCGCCTCAAGGGCATCTTTTCCTGTATTTTCAGATTCAGTCTCCCCCTCAGTTACGCTCCAGCCCTGGCTCGCTTCGCTCGAAACATCCGCCCTCCTCCCTTGACTGCAGAACTACTATGCCCATTAGATTAAGGACCTGCCCGAAACGCTGCGCGTACTAGTGGCTTTACAAGACTGTAATTACCATATTATGTATCCTCACATTCTCAATGTACATTCTTGTATATGCATAAATAAATAAATAAATTAGAGCTCCTCACGCTTTCTTTTATGCACACTTTTCTACTATGCACAAATTTGGGGGGGAGGGGTGCTGCGCCGGATCCCCAAGTCTAGGGCTGCCCGCAGCTACTTACCATATGTCAAGTGCACACTTGTAGTGCAAGTTGGGGGTTGCAGACTTTACGTGTAACCTAGGCACTAGCATATCATTACCCCTGGAAATTCTCATCTATCTTTTCTATGCCTTCTGTGCATACAGAATATATTTTATATACATACTGTATTGGCTGTACCACTCATTTTATAACTCTGGTGTTGTCTTTAATTATAGCATTAAGCTGATTGTGAGTACTGCAACATTGCTTTGGCTAACTGGCACTAGGCACTGTTAATATTGTGCTACGACTTATTTCTTTAGTAACATTGCTTTGGCTAACTGCCACTAGGCTCTGTTAATATTGTGCTACGACTTATTTCTTTAGTTGCATCTTTGCAGTACTGACATTCTACTCAATCATGTTATACGACATCATTTATATTGTGGTACAGCAGTTGATCTTTATACATTAATTAATAAATAAGGTCCCCCTATTCTGGCTTGTGTTTTTCTCCCCGATCAGAAATACCTATTTGATATTCCAAGAGTTAGACTTAACCAAACTAGGATCGCTCTACAAATCAAGGGACCCAGAATGTGGAATGACCTTCCCAATTCACAAATGTTCCTGTTTTTCTTTATTGCCCTTGCGGCGACTGGACTTCAGCTTTTGTTCAGAAACCAGTTGTATTGCAAGGTTACCAGGGACGCCTCACGGCACAGTAAGGGGATTAAAATATATAAAGCCAAGTTGTCCCTCACTGCCCTTTGATTCAGACGCTGGTGCCAGCCTTCTACGTCATTGTTGGTCCTCAACAGTCGTCTGAATGCACACCAGTTCCCCAATTCCCACACACTGTTGCACAGCCACGTATTTTTTATGTAATGAGTTAATTGTGTTGTTAAGGGTGAACTGCTAGCCGACTTTTCTAATTCAGCAAACGCCTTACAATTATGTGGTACACACGTACCACATAAGTACGAATGTGTTACACACACACACACACACACACACACACACACACACACACACACACACACACACACACACACACACACACACACACACACACACACACACACACACACACACACCTTGTCAAGCACAAGACGAAGCTTGAAAAAGTTTAGTGGTATGCCAATAGGCTAGTCCCAGAACTAAGAGGCATGAGTTACGAGGAAAGGCTGCGAGAAATGCACCTCACGACACTGGAAGACAGAAGAGTAAGGGGAGACATGATCACAACCTACAAAATTCTCAGAGCAATTGATAGGGTGCATACAGATAAACTGTTTAACACGGGTGGTAGACGAACAAGGGGACACAGGTGGAAATTTAGTACCCAAATGAGCCACTGGGACGTTAGAAAGAACTTTTTCAGTGTCAGAGTAATTAACAGATAGAATGCATTAGGCAGTGATGTGGTGGAGGCTGACTCCATACACGGTTTCAAATGCAGATATGATAGAGCCCAGTAGGCTCAGGAATCTGTACAACAGTTGATTGACAGTTGAGAGGTGGGACCAAAGAGCCAGAGCTCAACCCCCGCAAGCACAACTAGGTGAGTACACACACGCACACACACACACACGTACACACACACACACACACGTACACACAGGCAAACATAGTGCTATCCACATAAGTGGATAGCGCGCAGGTCTCGTAATTCTGTGGCGCGGGTTCGATTCCCGCACGAGGCAGAAACAAATGGGCAAGGTTTCTTTCACCCTGAATGCCCCTGTTACCTAGCAGTAAATAGGTACCTGGGAGCTAGTCAGCTGTCACGTGCTGCTTCCTGGTGTGTGTGTGTGTGTGGTGTGGAAAAAAAGTAGTTAGTAAACAGTTGATTGACAGTTGAGAGGCGGGCCGAGAAAGCAAAGCTCAACCCCCGCAAACACAACTAGGTGAATACTAGGTGAATACATACACACACACTAATGCTCCTATTCACCTTGCAGTAAATAGGAACCTGGAAGTTAGAAAGCTGCTACAGGCTGCATCCTGGGGCTGTGTGTGTGTGTTAGATAAAAATATATGTTGTTTAGATATGACGGAGGAAAAGAGGCCGAGAGTCGGTACATTAGACAACCGACGCTTAGAAATGCGGGGTCCAAGAGCTAACAGCTAAATCCTGCAAATAATAAATCAACATATTTAATACACACACATACATGTTTTACATGAATTTGGCTGAGGGCGACCATCTGTGGTGGCCTCGACGGGGCAGGAAGTCGGCGGTTGATCAAAGGCCTCCCACATCCTCCAGATACCTGAGGATTTTTCCGGCTTAATTTTAAACGGAAGTAATGTCTTGGCATTTACGGCTTCAGCGGGTGGGTGGGCCCGTGGGGTTTATTATACTATTAGCGAAAAACAATCGCCTGTTCTCTATTTTATATTGCTACTTGTAGAGCTAAAAGCTGTTGCCCTTGTGTGCGTTGCACAAGAGGATTAATATCTTTCAATATTTCCAGTATTTTTAAAGGTATCGATTAAATACCGAAGATACTGTTATTGGACATCACTTAATTGACAATGTCTCAACAACGCAGGTTGAAGATGTGTGTGGCTCCTGCTATTGCAATGATGCTCATTTGCTTTTCAATGATGCGCCTTAGTTGCCCCCCTCTCTAACTTACCGTTCTAAATACCCCTTCTCCATCTCTCGCAAACATTCCCCTTCATACATCTCCCCCCCTTTCCTCCAGTCCCCCTCTCTGTCCCCCTGTCCATCTTTGTCCCCCTGTCCCTCTCTTTGTCCCCCTGCCCACATTTTCTGTCCTCTGTCCTCCCTCCCTTTCCCCCTGTCCCCCGGTCCCACTCTCTGTCCCCCTTTCCATCTCTCTGTCCCATTGTCTCTCTCTCTGTCCCTCTCTCTGTCCCCCCTTTCCATCTCTCTGTTCCCCTGTCCCTCTATGTCCCATTGTCCCTCTCTCTGTCCCCCCTGTCTCTCTCTGTCCCCCTGTTCCTCTCTGTCCTCCTGTTCCTCTCTCTGTCCCCCTGTCACTCTCTGTCCCCCTGTCACTCTCTGTCCCCCCTGTCACTCTCTGTCCCCTGTTCCTCTATGTCCATCTCTGTCCCCCGGTCCCTCTCTCTGTTCCCTTGTCCCTCTCTCTGTCCCCTGTCCCCCTCTGTCCCTCTCTTTGTTCCCTTGTCCCCTCTTTCTGTCCCACTCCCTGTTCCCCTGTCCTTCTCTCTGTCCCTCCAGTCCCTCTCTGTTCCCCTGTCCGTCTCTCTGTCCCCCTGTCCCTCTCTGTCCCCCTGTCTGCTCTTTCTGTTCCCCTGTCCCTGTCTCTGTCCCCCTGTCCCTCTCTCTGTCCCCCCTTTCTGTCCCCTGTCCCTCTTTCTGTCCCCCTGTCCCTCTCTCTGACCCGGTCCCAGTCCCTCTGTTCCTGTCCCTCTGTCTCTGTCCCTGTCCCTCTCTCTGTCACCTTGCCCACTCTTTCTGTCCTCTGTCCCCCCTCCCTTTCCCCCTGTCCCCCGGTCCCACTCTCTGTCCCCCTTTCCATCTTTCTGTTCCCCTGTCCCTCTCTGTCCCATTGTCCCTCTCTCTGTCCCCCCCTTTCCATCTCTCTGTCACATTGTCCCTCTCTCTGTCCCCCTGTCCCTCTCTCTGTCCCTCTGTCTCTCTCTCTGTCCCCCTGTTCCTCTCTGTCCTCCTGTTCCTCTCTCTGTCCCCTTGTCACTCTCTGTCCCCCTGTCACTCTCTGTCTCCACTGTCACTCTCTGTCCCCTTGTCCCTCTATGTCCCCCTGTCCATCTCTGTCCCCCGGTCCCTTTCTCTGTTCCTCTGTCTCTATCTCTGTCCTCATGTCCTTCTCTCTGTCTCCTGTACCTTTCTGTTCCCCTGTCCCTATCTCTGTCCCCATGTCCCTCTCTCTGTCCCCTGTCCCTCTCTTTGTTCCCTTGTCCCCTCTTTCTGTCCCACTCCCTGTTCCCCTGTCCTTCTCTCCCTCTCTGTTCCCCCTGTCCGTCTCTCTGTCCCCCTGTCCCTCTCTCTGTCCCCCTGTCCTTTCTTTCTGTTCCCCTGTCCCTATCTCTGTCCTCCTGTCCCTCTCTCTGTCCCCCTTTCTGTCCCCCTGTCCGTCCTTTCTGTCCCCTGTCCCTCTTTCTGTCCCCTTGTCCCCCTCTCTGACCCGGTCCCTGTCCCTCTGTTCCTGTCCCTCTGCCCCTGTTCTTCTCTGTCTCTGTCCCTGTCCCTCTCTCTGTCCCCCTGCCCACTCTTTCTGTCCTCTGTCCCCCTCCCTTTCCCCCTGTCCCCCAGTTCCACTCTCTGTCCCCCTTTCCATCTCTCTGTCCCCCTGTCCCTCTCTGTCCCATTGTCCCTCTCTCTGTCCCCCCTTTCCCTCTCTCTGTTTCCCTGTCCCTCTCTGTCCCATTGTCCCTCTCTCTGTTCCCCCTGTCTCTCTCTCTCTGTCCCCCTGTTCCTCTCTGTCCCCCTGTCACTCTCTGTCCCCCTGTCACTCTCTGTCCCCCTGTCCCTCTATGTCCCCCTGTCCATCTCTGTCCCCCTGTCCCTCTCTCTGTTCCCCTGTCCCTATCTCTGTCCTCATGTCCTTCTCTCTGTCTCCTGTACCTCTCTGTCCCCCTGTTCCTGGGAGAGGTACAATAAACTTATTTGAATCGTTATTTTATGCATGATATGAAGAAATCTGGTTGTATAAGAGAACCCCCCATATCCGTCTTTCAACGCACCTCTCCATGGGGATGTTATTACCAGCCCAGCCGGCGCCATGAGAATCCATGTTGGTTGTGTCGTAGCACGGGTCGCTGTTGGTCTCCACCTGTAAGACTTCAGACATCAGTGAAGCAACACGCAAATAAAATCGACTTTTCAGTGTAAAAGGGAAAATACAAGATCTAGAGATGACAAAAGTCTCTGTATTATACAAACTCTTAATAAGACTGCAGTGCTCGGGTCACTACAGTAGCCTAATGCCAGACCAATCCTTCCTCTAGAGTTACAACAACGGACAGAAAAGTGTATGCTAAAACGCTCGAACTGAACCTAACCAATCGACCACGCATAGAAAACGTGAATGTTTGTTAGCTGCTATTATGTAATAAATGTAATGTAATAAAGCATTACAATAAATATAATGTAATAAACCATGTAATATCAAAATGTCAAAATGCGGTATATTATGGGAGAGGACGAGTTGGTCCATTATAGCCCACAGGATGGTTATGGGGTCCAAGTACCACCCATACGATGGGTATGGGGTCCAAGTACAACACGGGATAGTTATGGGGTCCAAGTACCGCCCACGGGATAGTTATGGGGTCCAAGTACCGCCCACGGGATAGTTATGGGGTCCAAGTACCGCCCACGGGATGAGTATGGGGTCCGTTACCGACAACGGGATGAGTAGGGGCTGAGAAATAAATAAACAAAATTGAAACATGTAAATTCACTATAGTAATTTTTTTTACCAGTCTTAAATAAAGTTAGTCGATCAAAACGCAATAGGAAACAACTATAGGCCAATTATATCCCATGGATAGTAGTGCCAGGGTTGGATTTATTTTTATTTTTTTAGATACAACGTGGGTCTTCAGCCTATATAGCAAGCTAGCCAATGTGGTCTTGTGTAGTAAGTCTGTTACATCTCAAGAAGACACTGTCTTTCTTCGTCTCCTGGATAAGACTTAATACCACTAATATCTGGTCGACATGATACCGCTCTGAACGAGCAAACTCCTGCCAATGCCACCCATCTTCAATAATCCCTCCGGCTCGTTCATGGCCTCGTATGACCCGAGAGCGGGGTGCCCCTTGATCTTCTCCATCAGAGGCTGTAAATGAAAAATATAGTAGACATTGGTATTCTAAGACTTAGATGAATTTACCACGAAATTATAACTTTACCAGTGAATGCATTAACAGATAGTCACAATGAGCACACTTATGTATGGTTTCTCTAAAAGAAATCCAAATTATTACTCACAGTGAGACAGTTCTCTATGTATGAGTCAAGCTTGGCGTCGTCATATATATCATATCGATGGTTTTCTGGTTCCTGAGGATGGCGCCGTTCCACATGCAAAAGTCCACCAGCACGTTGTTCTCCAGTGCAGCGTCCAGCAGCGAGAGAACATTGTTCTCGAAGTCACCAGTCCTGTCGCAGGCGGTGACGAAGCCGTTGTCGTCATAGTTCGGGGTGTTGTCACCCTCCACATGCACCCATATACCTGCCACCAGTTTACCAACAAAATTAGGCTAAATTGCTTTGCAATATACAGGATAAAGTATTCATATTTTAACTTAGACAAACTTAAGAATATTGACGTCACATAAAACAAACTTCAAGATAAATTAAAAATGTTATGGCTGAATTTTTATTTTAAATGATTTATGAGTTCATTTATTTTTAATTAATGTGCATACCGAATACTGGGATTCGAATCTTCATAATGGTTCACATGAACACTCTGTATATCAAAGTAAAAAATAAAGGCAGAACCAACATTAGTTTTACGGGGAAAACTATCATCCAGTCTCACAAACGTAAACAATTGTAAGTTTTCCTTAATCAACAATGTAAAAGGAAATTCATTGTCGCTGCATACCGTAGTCCATCCTACTGAAGTTACAATTGATTACATTTTTTATGTAACTGATTTTTAAACCAATAACATGTAAAAATTTTGTCTGGGTGATACTGGTAATGGAGTTGCTTGGTGACCACAGGCCTGGTCGGACGTTCCTGAGGTCTCTCCGCTCCTGGCTAGTGTTTACGTTGGGTGATTGCTGGTTTGCCCAGCTGGTGGTGGTTTGCCACTGACAGGGTGACGTTTGACTTAGCCATGGGGACTTCTCGCCCTCCAGTGAAGAGGACATTGTCGGCTGGTCTGGCATTTACGGTGCCGGTGGACCATCTGTTGGTTGGTGTCGCCCTGGTGGACGTGCTTCAGGTGCAGCTGTCGGACCTGGTGGGCGTCCAGCTGCTTCAGGGCAACCGTGCTGTGGTCAAGTTCCGCCTCCAGGCTGCCTTTCAGGCGTTTCTCGAGCGGTGTGAGGCGCGTGTTTACCCTCTCCCTGATACTGCTGGTTCTGTTAAGGTAGTGAATCTTAGTGTCACCTTGGCGTCTGTGGTGGTGCATGGTGCCCCCTTCGAATTTCAGGACGACTTCTTGACCTCCTGTTTTGAACGATTTGTGACAGTGTTAAGTGTTCGTTAGAACAAGGTCGTTGCCGGGCACTGTGTTGGTATGCTTGACGACTCCCGCACCCTGACGATATCGCTGAAGTGTAGTGTACCGTCGTCGATGTCCGTGTTGGGTTACACACACCACTGCCTGTACCGGGGTCAACCGCGCACCTGTTATCAGTGTTGTCACGAGGGTCATCTGGCTGCAGCGTGCGACGTGGGAGCAACTGGTAGGATGCATGTTTTTCGTGCGGAGGATTTTCCGCCCCTGTTGCGTTCGGACGGTTTTGAGGACGGAGTGGGTGCTGTGCCTGAGGCGCCTGATTGCCTGTCTGCTGCTCCACCTGTTGAGGCGAGTTCTACGGCCCGTGCGACACGCCTAGTGACTGCTGTGGCCCCTGGGGTTGTTGAGCCGGTGTGTGTGGGTGTTGAGCCGTCGCTTGAGCTGCGTGTAGTGCAGAATGTCCCGGTGGAGGTTTGTCCCGCCCCCGCCTGTGGATGTGATACCGGCTCCCGGGGACGCAGGTTCTGCTGTATTGGAGGGGGTGCTTCGGCAGGAGGAGGTGCCTGCCGTGCCTGTGTGTGTTGGCGACTGTAGTTCTGCTCTTTCCGTCCCTTTGCAGAAGCATGCGCGTCGGTGCTCTGAGGCTGTTTCCCTGGATGATGTAGACAGTGTGGGTGATGTGGACTCTTCGGACGGTGCTGGTGTGACCTGTGTGGATGTGAAGATGGTGGCTGTGCCTGCTGTGGGGCCTGCTGGGAGTGGTGTGGTGCGGCCTGTCCCGAAACGTTCTCGGCGGGCTCGGAGTGTGTCTCCCCTTTGAGGTGTGCCTTGGGAGGAGGTAGGGGAGTATGGTGCTCAGCTGGCGTCCCCCGCCATGGATGATGGTGCTGTGAGGGGCTCCGGAGTTGCTACCTCTTCCCCCCCCCCCCCCCCTCCCTCCTGAGTCACCTGCTGTTAGATCTCTGCAGTGGGGTGGTTGCCCCTGATGCTCAGGACCTCGTCGTGGTGTTGCGGAAAGATGTGCGCCGGGGGGGCCTCGGCTCCTGTACCTTGTGGTGGGGTCGATGCCGCCCCTACATCCCCTGCGGCTTCCCCTCCTTCATTGTCCCGGTCTGGGGGAAGCCTAGTCCCGGCTGCTGGGGTCGTGCCCTGTGAGGGTCCGGTGTTGGGCCCTTATCGGGATGCCCGGGTGCTTTCGATCCCGTGGTGCTCGTTCACTGTCTGGGTGTCGCGGGTGAAGGAGTTTGTTTATAGGGTGCCGGATAAGATGTCTCAGCCGAGGGCACCGCCTGATGGCCGGCTGCCCGATGACACGTAGGTGATTTGGGAAGTGTACTGCTTGCGCTTTCCGATATACAAGTTCCCGGAGAAATATTAGTTAACGTCTTGCACGCTATGTATGATTTATATATGTTCTGCCATGTTGCCTGAAATTATTATCGCTTTCCATTTGAGACTGCTTCATGAGATTCGAGCTGAATTCATAGCACCACACAACATAATAAAATGTTGTGAGAACCCGTGACCTACTCGTTAGATTCGCTCCAGCGATTTACGAAGGTCGACGGCCTAGTGCAAGGGATTTCAAACTTCTGAGGTCTTGGCGTTTGCTCGTGCCTAGTCATTTTTTCTATGATCTCCAGAATGGGGAATGAGCTGTTTACTACACTTAGCGTGTTAGCTAAGCAGGTCCTTCCTCAGGAGTCACATCTAGACTTTCAGTTTAAAGTTGACGGATCCAATGCTAGAATATTATGATGAAAAATCTTACAAGTGAGAATAGAATGATGGTGGTTAAAGCAGGTATTCTTGAGTTCATACGCATATATGCAGTTAGGGGCAGGTTAAACATTAAAAGTAATAAAGAAGATAAGAGATATAAATATATGTTTTGATTCATGTGTCAATAAATTTGCTGGTTGAAGTTGCTGCCCTTGGGTCCTTGTCAACATCCGGCAACTGCTCGATATTTGCTTCTGAAGCGTTGTATTAAGTACTAAATGTGCGAATAGTTTGTACAAAACTTAAATGTTCATCAGACACACGACAAACCACGAGGAGTCTCCTATCATGGTAGAACATGGAACAAGAACTCACGGATGGAGTTGCCACCGGCGCTGCCAATCTCCTGCACCCAGGTCTCCAGAGTACCGTCGTAGACGCCGTTGCCAAAGTCGTTGCCGTAGTTGTTCCAGGCGATGTTGACACCGTTCAGATACACCTTCTCGTCTCCATAGATAAGATCCCTGCCAGACACCTGGCAACAGAAAGTCGGAAAATTGACATCTGTTACCACCTCTGGTTGTGTTTGTAGCTTCCAAGAAGAGGGGGGTATGTGACCTCAGCTTCCAAGAAGAGAGTATGTGGCATGTTTCTTACGCCTTGATTTCGTTTGCTTGTTGTGGGTGGTGGCAGGCATGGTTGGCAAGGATAGGAGATAACACCAATGCTCTACGTCTTGGTTTATGACAGAAACACAGGATAATCGTCAACCACAGGTCCTCACTCTAAGTCTGCTCTGCTTGAACTGCTGAGGTGTGACCTCAATAGCCTGAAGCCTGTGACGTCAGAGGCCTTGCAACACTGACTGCTGGCCACTTGTCCAACCACATTTTACAGGCTGACAAGCACCTGGGGAGGGGGAGGCCTTGCGAGGCTCCCACATGTATAAACTCTCTCCTCCTACCACCCCTTTATATTATTGTAACTGTTTTATTATACATATATATTATATATATGCATATGTATATATATTTTATATATATATATATATATATATATATATATATATATATATATTATATATATATATATATATATATATATATATATATATATATATATATATATATATATATATATATGAGGAGGAACAACATGACGGCAGTGCCAACTGTGGTCTATATGATATTTCAACTGGGCCAGGAGCCCTGTTATATACCCCGAGTTCACCCCCTCCCCCCCAGCACCATCTCCCGTGGCACCCAGCCAGCACCATCTCCCGTGGCACCCAGCCAGCACCATCTCCCGTGGCACCCAGCCAGCACCATCTCCCGTGGCACCCAGCCAGCACCATCTCCCGTGGCACCCAGCCAGCACCATCTCCCGTGGCACCTACCCAGCACCATCTCCCGTGGCACCCAGCCAGCACCATCTCCCGTGGCACCCAGCCAGCACCATCTCCCGTGGCACCCAGCCAGCACCATCTCCCGTGGCACTCAGCCAGCACCATCTCCCGTGGCACCCAGCCAGCACCATCTCCCGTGGCACCCAGCCAGCACCATCTCCCGTGGCACCCAGCCAGCACCATCTCCCGTGGCACTCAGCCAGCACCATCTCCCGTGGCACCCAGCCAGCACCATCTCCCGTGGCACCCAGCCAGCACCATCTCCCGTGGCACCCAGCCAGCACCATCTCCCGTGGCACCCTGCCAGCACCATCTCCCATGGCACCCACCCAGCACCATCTCCCGTGGCACCCAGCCAGCACCATCTCCCGTGGCACCCAGCCAACACCAACCTCGTGGCACCCAGCCAGCACCATCTCCCGTGGCACCCAGCCAGCACCAACCTCGTGGCACAAGAGAGACAACAACGGCACCGTGGGAGATGGCACCCTTTTCAATTTTAATCCCTTCTTTTCCTCCCGAAGAGGCAAAGTAGAGATCAGGCCAAGCTTCTTCTAGAGGTAAAGCTCAACGTTTAAGCCATACTGATGCTCTGTCCACAGAGCATTTTTGTTTTGTTTTTAATAACAGATTTAGGTACATCTGCATTTGTGCAGCTGCTCTAGACTATATGAGGGGGGGGGAGTACAGTGTGCATTCTCTCTCTGATGGTACACTGATGGTTCCCAACACTGCCCCACGGGTGCAGCTGGAAGCGCAGTTGTCCTGACAATGGGCGATGGCTTATATTTTGAGTGGGTAGTCCGTATAAACAACTGGGCCTCTACCCTTCAGACAGAACTATTTGCCTTGCTTCTTGCACTGAAATGTGTACAAGTCTCCAAACTTGATACAAATTTTCCAAACAAACAAAATTATTCGCACCCCCGAATAATGTGGAAACGAATAATAATAATTAAATCTAAACTTTCACTCCGTGATGGAGTGCGAAAAAATACGTGAATTCAGAGACAACCCTATGACAAATGTTCAAGAGATGTGTAAATATTTCATTCAAAATGAAATGCTGCCTGAAAACTTAGCCAAATATCACCAGTTTGCTAACTGTAGGTAGTAACTGAGTGATCGTAACCAATCCACCGCTGCCCACTGGATGGGGGGCGGTGTGCAGGACAAACATATATATTGTGTGAGGTTGTGGTTTTTATATTCAGATTTTCAGGTAAACTCAAATATTCACAATATATTTGACAGTACGATTTAATACTAAGTGGAAATAAGTACAATTCCTGACTGATATGAATAGTACATAATTGCACTAATTTGTGCTGTTACATTTACCTCGCCATTTTTGGAGGACGGACTGAAATTATGAACTAACTCTCGACATTTAGAAACTGTATTACTTAATTTAGAAACTATACTAATGGTCGGTCTCGAGCCCATTGTTGATGTGACGATGTGCATTGAATTTTGTAGCTAGCTCATCAAGATTGTAACTAGCTTAGCTAAATGAATTGTGGGGTTCAGTCCCTGAGCCCATTATGTTCCTCTGTAACCCTTTCCAACAGCCTGGTCGACGACCGGGCCGTGGGGACGCTAAGCCCCAGAAGCACCTCAAGGTAATGGTCCACAAGAAGGGTATGGGGTGCATAATAAATGAACTAAACTGAACCTGTACATTCTTCTGTACAGGCATATAATATATTTTATTTATTTTGAGGAGCAAGTTATTGTATGTGGATAAACCCTTATGGTGAAATCACTGTGGTCTCACATTATGTCTTGAAGATTTGCGAAAATGACGGCAAGGATCACTACACAGGAGGTACAAGGATGACGTCACCGTTGCCAATAGGAAGAGGCTGGGCTGTGACGTGATTGAAGGTGGGGGCCCGTGATTGGCTAAGAGTGTGTGGCTGAGAAGGGTGGCTGGTGCGTTTCAGCGTTCGTCAACTTTTGCAGCTGAAATTCTACTTGCAATGGATGGAAAGCGTCCTGTGAACTGTGACAAGACAGGGCAAGAAACGGCAGGAAAGTGACGACGGACATAACCACCGTCGTGTACCAGAGGGCGACGTGTACAGGGTCAAGGAGCCGAACAGCTGATGTTTATAGCTGGGGAAAGTCGAAGCAACCCACAGGAGGTCCTCGTCTATAGAGGAATTTGGAAGGTGTGTCAGTGAGACGGACACCTGTGATTAACGCTCACACGTCAAGTCAGGAAAGTAGTCACTGAAGACAGCCAAGTGTATGAGAAGATCATCTAGGGAGGGGGCGGCCCCCAGTGTGTCGCAGCAGACGACACATAAACACGCCCGACGCCCCGAACCATGCAAGGTAAGAGCCTTTTAGAGTTATTTCAACTCAGTGCTCTTAAAGCGGTGACCCCAAGTGATACCTATTGACTTTATGAAGTGACATGTGCTAGATAGATAAGACAAATATAATGACTCTAGAGCGTCATCGCCAGAAAGAAAGATGAGTTGTTTACATATCGTAGTTGACTTTGCAGGCATATTCGTGATGTATATATTTTACGAGAGCTTGTTCTAACAGCAGAGAAAGTGTTTATATATGAATTACGATATTTGACCTTGTTCAGGTGATAAGTTTCAGGTGGAGAGTTGAAGAGTAAATTTAAGATGTCATCCTCATTTGGTCCCATTGTATTTTCGTTTATTAAATGTCATAGTTCTTTTAGAATAAAATATTTTCCCTCTTGTCTCTGCGGACGTGCTAACCCTTGAGAGAAAATAAGTATTCCTGGCTAGTTCCCTTAATAAACTGAGAGTTGGAGGAGAGTCAAGTGAGAGTATATAACTAGGAGAGGGCTTCCCTTGGGCTCACCAGTGGATGTGGCACATGCCAACAGATTCTGCCTTATGTGGACTTCCCATATTCAACGTTGGTCTTACTCATAAGACGTGAAGCATTGTCAGGTGACTTCGTGAGGTATTGTAGGGATGTCAGTAGGAGGCCTGCGGTAGTAGATGACTGTACATTTTACCTCTTGGTCAATACATACAACTGTAGT
This sequence comes from Procambarus clarkii, assembly GCF_040958095.1. NCBI lineage: Eukaryota > Metazoa > Arthropoda > Malacostraca > Decapoda > Cambaridae > Procambarus > Procambarus clarkii. Next base: position 28,734,524 of record NC_091190.1, on the reverse strand, counting down.
AGAACTGGTATTAATTATATACTATTGAAATATAAATTGTAGAAAAATATTTTTTGAAGAATGCATCGTTACAGTCAGCAATTGTTTATATTTCATGTATTTGGCTCACCTTACCTAGGTCACCCCCTAGGGTAGCGACTGACCTTCTCCAGAATTCAACCCACAACAGTTGACTAATTTCCGGGTACATATTTACCGCTAAACAGAGGCATCAGATGAAAAAAAACGTGGTTAGACGTCAAGCTTGTCCTGCTCGGGAAACTAACCCGAGACCAATCGACTGTGAGCCGAGTGAGCTAATCACTGCACTGCAGATCACCATTTTCTCAAGCAATGTAGAAAAATGTCGACCAAATTATAAAACTTTTCCCCTACTTTAGATGTCATCAAGTGTAGATTCCTTGGTTTCTTCATGCTGGTAACAATGGAATGGTCACAGGTTAGTTCCCAGGCAGGACAACACGTTTGGACACGTTTCTTTACAACTAATGCCTTTGTTTATGTAACAATAAATAGGACAGAAGTTGTTGGGGACGTTTCCTATCATATAATACCCTTTAATTCAACGTGTCGGGGGACAGGCAGCAGAATGTATTCATACCCGTTAGGCTTATATCAAGGTCCCACCCCCCCCCCCTCCAGGTCGAATTACTGACCCCGCCCAGGAGGCAACCCCACAACAAGCTGACCAACTCCCTGAGTATCTACTTATTGCTAGGTGGACAGGGGCATTAGGTGATAGGAAATGCGCCCAACCATCTCTGTCCTGCCCGGGATTCTGGAGTGTGAGTCGAGAACGAACCCAACTGTACTAGCGGGACCCTTGTTCACCCAGCAGTAAATCCAGGAGTTGTGGTTTCATCTTGGGGAAGTTTAGTAGTTCGTCCTTGGAGGAAATCTCTATATAAGCCCAACATGTATATGTACACTGCCTGTTCGTCCTGCGACACAATTGTTATTAAATTCGGAATTATTAAATTAAACTAGGAGTTATTAAATTAAATCTGTGCAAACACTCCATGCAAATAAAAGGGCCCAAATCTTTGGAACTCATTCCCTAATGAATTAAAAAAAATTCCAACCTATGCCCTATTCAGAAGTAAAACCAAAAAGTATCTAATTTTAACCTCATAGTTTCCTACCTTCTGCTTCAAACTCCCACTGTATCTTGTACTACCCACTTCCCCAAAAAATTTTTTTATAAAAAAAAATAAAAAGTTTTTTATAAAAGATTTTGGGGTTAACTTCTAAAAAAATATTTATCCTGATGTAACAAACTAGGCTGGTTGTAAGAATTATCCAGAGTGGTTTATCGACAAAAGAGAATGGGAAGCTGGGCCCGCGTGGTGACCCGGGACCTGACCCCTAGGGAATTCGCGGTGAAAATAATCGACGCCTTGTTCATAGCTTCGTATAATGAACCATTCTATAGTATTCAGTAATTTAGAGAAATTAGCCTTTATTCATTTTGTATTAAAATTGTATTGTATAATATTACTGGGTACAATATCAAGAGTATTCTAATTATTGAGTTAAGTCACCATCAGTGACGTCACGAATCAGATCTAAGTTGTAAGGCGCGAGTGACCGGCGGTCATAGGTCATCAGAGTTGACATGTCCACTATTTCTCAAAGTTCAATTAAATATTTTGGGGAACGGGAACAGCTCTGCCGTTAGATGCTTGTGTAATTTAACTTCAGTAAAATAATTCAACCAGTCTGGATCAATTAAGTACAACAGAGGTTAATTGTTATAACTTAAACCTGGCTAAGTAACTTGGTAAGCGATGCGGAACAATACAATGCTCTAGTCTGGGGAAGACCAGACGAGGAGAGATCAGTGTGGACGCCAGATCAACTGGGAGAGGTCAACCATCTTACCTCTCTCCCAAGACCAGCCCCCAACATCTAGAGCTGGTCGCCCAAGGTAGAGTTGCTTTATGAGTCCTTATAGGGATAGTCAATTCATTGCCGTTCAGGTCAAGTAGGGAGTGTTAAAGTGACAGGGAGTGAACATATTTAGATTTTGTTTTAGTTTTCTTTTAATAAATTAATTAGTTAATATTTTGCATTTTTATTATTTCCATGTATTTGTTATATGTACAGTATGTGAACTTGTCCTGGTCACGTGGTCCACATGAGGCAGAGTTGGATTGGGCGCCGATTCTAACATCGAGTCGGAATTCATCATTCCCGTGTAATTAATTCCACACTCTAAGTTTCCAAGGTCATCTGTTACTAGTGGGGATCAAGCCCCAAGGTTGATTTATTAGCATGATCGATCCAGACCTCGATCATTGCTCAGTGTTACTGGTCTGGTGGTGGCGGCGGAGGCGACTCTAGGGTTTTGCTCAAAGCCTAGGTCACGTCATACGGGTTGTAGAATCCTAAGTCGGTCAATCGTCTTAGGACCACGTGGCGTGGAGTCGGCTTTAGTAAAAGTTTTGGAGTCCCTTGTAGAGAACAAAAAGTAAGAATACGGGTAGAGGGGGGGAAAGAAGGATAGATAAGTTCGAGAACACCCTCCCCGTGTTACACTGAGAATGTGTTACGTTATTTTATTTTTGTTATATGTTTGATGCTACATATACTTTGAAAACAAACAAAAGATTTATCAAATCTAATTTATCCAAAGGTAATACATGGTAATTTTTCATGAGCATTGGTGTACAAATGTATGCTTTTCTGCTTTAGCCACAAATAATTGCTGTAAGTAGCTACAAAACTGCTACCAAGACGCATATATATATATATATATATATATATATATATATATATATATATATATATATATATATATATATATATATATATATATATATATATATATATATATATATATATATATATATATATATATATATATATATATATATATATATATATATAGGCACATAATTATTTACCTTCAGCGGGAACTCTCGGTTGTGAACTACTTATTATAGACACATAGAATACGCAAATGTTGATAAATTTGTCTAACACTTTAAGAACTACCACATTCAAGGAATTACCTGATAAGATTGTTAGCTGTCGAGAAAGTGTTCCGGTGTGTTCGTGTGGTGCCGATTATTTCTAGCACCAAAAGTAATGCCGAGGCAAGGCATCCAATGCCCAGCACATGGAACACGCCTTGGAGGTGGGTCAAGTTAAGGGGCCTGGTACGTGAGTCCTCCTGATCAGTGGGTCGCCTGCTGGCGTATTGGGCCCTGAAGTATGCCACAACTTCCTTCTGCCACTTGTATATCATTCCAGACTCAAACAACTGCAAGATGAGGCCGTCGAAATAAGACTTTAAAGGGGAGTTCTTCTGGAAGCCGAGGCCGATGCTGTAAGTAAGAAGGCACTCGGACACAACGCGAATAAAGGTGTGACTACCATACGTGAAGCGTGAGCCAATCTCCAGCTCTAAATATTGCTTGTTTTCGATCAGGGAAAATTTCCCATCTTTGACAGCATCAAAGAGAGAGTGAAGGTCTACATTAGTTACTAAATTGTCAGCAAAGCCACGAATAATTGGGTCTGTGGACTCAGAAAACTGTGTCTGCCAGAAGGCGTGACTGCCAATCTGCAGGCTGCTTTTTGATAGTTGATCTAATGTGTCGATTGGTGTTGACATTGGAGTGAAGGATAAAAAAGCCACCAAATTGGCAGAGTAAGCTGTAGCGACGATGAGACCAAACAGCCACACAAACCCCATGTACACGCGCATCGGTGCGTTCAATGGTACAATTTTAAGGGAGTGCATTGTTAAGGCGCCCAGGATGTAAAGGTAATCATAAGACAGACTTCGGAAGTCTGCTGACTCTGGACTGTGGCTGAGAGTGGCCACAAGATACAGGAGGCCACCGCCCACTCCCAGAGCCACGACCACAGAGCTCCACGTGTCCCAAGTGAATGGCATCACAGGAGACTTCCAACTGGACAGTGGCTTGGGGGCGGGAGCCACGAAGCAGCCGCGGTCGAAGTTATAAGGAGTTGAGTAATCAAGCTGTTTCCACCTGTATAATTCTATGAACAGATTACATGTGCCAATGTCTGCCAACTCATAGAACACCTTCCCAACCAGGCCGACCCAAGTGCCGTTCGGAAGCTCAAATCCCCACATCTCATCAGGGCTAATTTCAATATATTCGATTGAAAAGTTTCTAGCCCTTGCAAGTGTTTTCACAATCTGTACGTCAACTCCCAGGCGGCCGACGACGCTCTGGTGGTCGTCACGGACGTAGACAACGCTCGGAGGATGATCAAACGTGGCCACACGTAAGACAGCTCCTTGCATATCAACCAGCTTCTCCGGGAAGAGAGTCCCGCCTCTTTGGAATTTTCCGTCCCTCCAGGTGTCAAGAAAGGTTAGTTTTGTCGAGGTGGAATACAGCTGGTGGGTCCATGCCACCAGATGATTCTCTCGTTGCTGTAAGATCAGTAATTTCTCAGTTTTCCTCAAGTTGTAAAGTTTTGCTACATTTGAGGGATTGAGAGTGGCGTTTCCAGAGCGGAAGAGAAGAAGTATGTAGTAGGCGTGGTAGTTCCAGAGGGCGTGGGGGGACTGATGGTTGGCGGTGGACACGTGATAATGGCTGACATCAGCATGATGGATGAACGTGTCTCCCTCCATCAGCATGAAGATATAAACATCACAGGGAGATGGTCTCCAGGTCTCCTCCCTCAACAGCACCTCCTCCTTCAGTGTGTATATCTGCGAAATGGGATAACTTGTTAAAATAATTATCTTGCATCATAACATATTCCTGGAAAAGAAGTTCTTAACCCTTAGAGGATGGTTAACGTCACATGAACGTCACAAAGTGAATACAGTCAGTATAGCACTATTTCGTTAAATCAATAAAACACTTGATCTGTTTTATTCAAGTTTGTTTTTGACGTATTTGAACGCATACAACCTAATACAACGTGATGCCTCATACAACGTGTTTGTTTAGTAAAAAGTGGCCTTCGTATGACGAAATATGACAGCAGTAGCTTATAACAGGCCTCAGGTGCTACAACATTAAAATGGTGTTTGAACTAAATAATTACTGTACTATTTTATCAATGGATATTAGGAGTCAACCAATTATCAGTGTAATTTTGATTAACTTTAATTGCAGATTTGTGTGGTTATTATTGATAATTATATATTAATATCAGTTAAGATACCCTCAAGGAGTAGTTAAATCTTATGTAGGGAACAATGGTTTTCTTCTGGTCCCAACTTTTGTGACAAATTTCACAACAAAACCCCCCCAAAATTCGTTCTTGGATGGTAAGTGTTATTTACTAATTGCTTATTCCCAAGACAGGAACAGGCGAAGCCTTGATAATAATCCCAACATGGATAATAGCCCAAACTTGGATAACAACATAAATCAAGATAACAGCCTAAGTCTGGATAATAGCCCAAGGCATGATAACATCCCAAGCCAGAATAGCAGGACGATGGGACAAAAGAAAGGGGGTAGCTAGAACGAGGGGAGGTTAGTCAAGGCCACTTCTTTAAAAGGTCAGATGTAACACACACAAGCTCATCATCACAATTAATTTAATGTAACACATACAAGGGAAAACAGCGTCAAGCTCAACAAGCCACACTGTAGGAGAAAAAACAGGAGATATAAATTGCCATCCACATCCGTGGAAATAAACATTCCATTCACCTGGACTGTATGGGTCTCGAACCGTTTACCCCAACTTTCCACGGTTCGAGAACCTTAAAAGGGAAACTTTCCTTTTTAAGACTACTCATAGCCGAGTTGGTAGTGCTACGGCCTCATTCGCGTGGGATCCACGGTTCGAGTCCCATACCCTATGAGAGAATTGAACTCAGGCTAACCAAGTGGCCAACCAGTGTGGGGGTTGACCTGTGAGATTTATATTTGATTTATATTAATTTATATAGAATTTGTATTTTACATTATTTTATATTTTTCGATAGCAAATTGTATGACGAAGTGGACTGTATTTCTAAGAATTCTCACAAATCACTTTCCTTACGCATTATAGGGGGTTTATGGCTCATATATGTAGTCAATCAAATTTATTGATTAGCAGACATTCACTACAGTATTAAACTACATATATTAGTAATTAAAATTGGGAGGCCTTATCTTTTAGTAGATAGGCTTGGTCCTCCAGTTATGAACAAGGATGATCACACCAAATAATCCTCGTGGTTGAGGCTGGCATCAACACCGTGTACTGGTGTACCAAGTAACTAGTGCTTCCTCTTCAATTGTTCCTGTCAAAGGGCACTTGTAATAATAGCAGTAATCATATATATATATATATATATATATATATATATATATATATATATATATATATATATATATATATATATATATATATATATATATATATATATATATATATATATATATATATATATATATATATATTAGCTATATCAGAGGAAATATAAATAATTTAAATAAAAGGATGAGAATATTGCTCACCATGGGTTGGTCGCTGCCTCGTGTCCTAACCGGAAAATAATCCTATCTACAGGGAAATTTCCACTGTAGCTACTATGATTAATTTATTTATACAACCCAGCAGCAATATTATCTGCCTATTGTAAATTTTATGTTAGTAAATGGTGTCGGGTTTTCCGACAGCCAATACACTAAGCAATACACCATAGCAGATCATTAAAAAAAGCTGTGAGATGGGCGGCTATTATATGATTACAGCTCCCAATGACGCCAGCTAATGGTAGCAGATTAGACATACGTTCTCCCAATTCAATCATATTTGCTAGGGAAAACTCGAGCCCATATATACCACACACTTGCATAAACTACAAGTTATATTTAACACAGAAACTCTTCCCCTATGAGAGAATTGAAATTGGTGGCCATTTAGTTAGTCCGACAGTGCTTGGTGGTCAACTTAGCCACAGATATTTCATCGAATCACCTCATTTGTTGGGGACCATTCAAGCTTGTTCTCATTTGTGTTGCTCACGTGGCCAAAACAAATGAAGTGATTCAATGAGGTATCTGTGCCCATGTTAACCACCGAGAGCTGTCGGGTGTTGGAGAAATAGTCCACAACTGCCAACATTTTTGTACAGTCAGTTGTAGTCTGGCACCTAAAGTACTTGATACGCCAAGGTGCATTCTGCTCCTGGCTGTCTAGGTTCGAATCCTTCTGGGATGTGTAGTTATATATATATATATATGGGATATATATATGTTATATATATATATATATATATATATATATATATATATATATATATATATATATATATATATATATATATATATATATATATATATATATATATATATATATATATATATATATATATATATATATATATATATATATATATATATATATATATATTGTTACGGTGCCCTCTCCTATTTCTTTCGTTTGCCTGCTTAAAGAGTCATATCAGCTCTCCCTACTGATTCTCTGAGGTTCAGGGAGTCTAATGATATATGTGGTGACCAGACCGGCTGCCAGTTAAGGGAAGGAAGTTATATTATAAGTTGTAAATAAAGAAAAATTGGCGCCCTGTTATAAAATGAAACAGTATCCTCTACGGCGGATATGACCTTTTGGAAGGGACACAAGCCGATCGCGGATTGGCCGACGTAGGTCGCGGGCGACAAATCAGGGCCCGCCATGACGTCACCGAGTGCCCCGGGCGGCGCCAACGTGAGAGTTGTTCTGACCTTGGAAGCGACAGGACGCGCCTCGGTCTGCTCCCAAGGATTGGAGGCTCTGCAAGCCTTGTTCAGTGGATTGAGCTGGCCATCGCAGCCCATCATAGTTATTGGAGACCCTGCGCTTCTGGGAAGCAAAAGAGGAACCAAGTTCAGTGAGCAGAGAAGTGCCAAACTTGGAAAATAGTCGGCGACGATGCTGGGCGGCGCCGCTGGCTGGACGTTGAGGTCTGGAAGGTGGGCGGGCAGGCCTAGCTGTGACTGGGGTCACATCCACTGAGAATCTTGGAAGGACGACACCGTGCCTAGGACAAGGAGCAACGCCTTGTGGGAGAGGCGAGTGTGGGGAAACATAGTGATTAGCTCAGCGCCCATCGATGAACCAGGATTGGGGCAGCTGAATCTCAGGGATTGGAACGGCGACGACGCGAAGGCTTCACGACACCTGAGGACCTGTGGAACGCCCTGGATCGTCAAGGATCGACCCAAGGAAGCGTGGGAACCTCACACCATCGAGGGACAGGCGTCGTGAGCCAGGAATGTAAGGTAGATCATTTTCCCTCCCATTACCCCTTGTATGAGTAGGCTAGTTAGGCCACAATATTTGCTTGTGTATGTGGCAGCAAGACTTTATTACTTTAATAGTAGAATAGGCTGCAAGGCAGCTTGTGTCCAGGACTGTCAGAGAGGACAGTGTGTATGGATGACAGGACAGTGAAGAAGAGGTGCCGACGTGGTGAAGAGGCCCTCCTGTGAGAGTGTGAGACTCCTGTCTTCCTGCCCAGTTGAAGGAGTGTTGGATGGTCGTGGAAGAAGAGGCTGACGATCTCCAGACTCATTATCCATATTTCCATATTCATGTATTACTTGTGATTGTGTGTGTGTGTTCATGTAATTTGCATCAGTAAATCCACACATTTTATTACTGTGTTTGAGTGTGCCTCCATTTATGATATTTCTCTATGAGCATACATTTCTGGCTACAAACAATATATAATACACCCACTGAACTGCATTGCTGGGGTGCAGATATAATAACCCAGCTGGCGACCTTGCTAAGAGGAAGATAGAGAAGACAGGCGGGAAAGGAGTTCCTGCAACCTTTTTTTGTCTGGCAGGCAAGACTCAGGGAGGTTATGGTTATAGGTAAGCCTGAGTCTTCCTTCACTCCCCCACGGGTCTAGGCCGGAACTGTTAACAGCAGTTTCCCCGTGTTTGACTGAAGGGCTTCCAGGGTGAATCAGTGGCACCCCTTTGTGGTGGAAGCAAAGACCTGCGGAGGTGGGCATTGTTGGTCCTCTCTTGTGTGACCAAGGAGACTCCGGTGAATCCAGGGAGTCGGAGGGGCTGAGTATTTGGGCCTTTGAGCCCCTAGCAGCCGAGTGTTAGCGGAGCCCCGGACCGCCCACCCCCACGTGACAAGAGAACTGGTGACCTTGCCAGGATTCGAACCCCAGTAGCCAAGAACTGGGAACTTCGCCAGGAAGCGTGGATCAAGCTACAGTGTGGACCAAATTTCAAGACAAGTGTTGCCAGGGTACTAATACAGTGTGGCCAGTGAATTCGGTGGTACTGTTACTCAACCGGCTAAGGGACTGAAACGGTGAAATTAGTGCCTACTAACTTGTCTGTGCTGTCGTGTATGCTCAATGATATAGAGATGGAGGAGGACAAAGTAAAGAAATTTATTGACACAAGGGACGAGAGAATTTTGGAGGAGTGTACCAAGGCCCAGCTCCAACAAGTGGCAAACCACTTTGGGATCAGGTTGAGGACGACTAAGGTAGCAGAGCGAAGGATAGAGATCATGGCACAGCTCACAGCTCGAGAGGAGGCGACGGGAGAGGAGCCATCTCAAGAGGAGCCGTCCCGAGGAGAGCCGTCGCAAGGTGAACCGTCCCGACTAGGGCCACCCCAAGCGCCTACCAGTGTGGAGAGAATTCACAGTGAACATGGGAGCAGTGGAAGGTCCAGCTGTAGTAAGAGGAGCCTGCAACTGGAAATAATGAAGATGCAACTGGAAGCCCAGCTGCGACGAGAGGAGAGAGAAGCGCAAATGCAGCGAGAGGAACGTGCAGCGGAGCTGCAGCGAGAGGAACGTGCGGCTGAGCTGCAGCGAGAGGAGCGAGAAGCTCGGCTGCAGCGGGAAGAAGGAGAGAGACAACTGCGACTGGAGGAGATAAGGGCAAAGAAAGAAGTCGAATTGCGTCGCGTTGAACGTGGTCTGCCCTCACTACCTGCACGGCGGGATGACCTCAATGTAAGGGAACGTGACTTACCTACGTTCGAACCACAAGAAGCTGAGGCGTTCTTCGAACACTTTGAACGGATAGCAACTCTGAAGGAGTGGCCGGAAGATGATTGGGCTGCTCTGGTCCAGGGCAGGTTGACTGGTGAGGCCCGGGAAGCCTATAACATGCTGGACCTAGAGGAGTGTACTAGTTATGACGCGATTAAGAATGCGGTTCTCCATTCATTCCGGCTGACTCCGGAGATGTACCGGAAGCGGTTCAGAGAGTGTACAAGAGCGTCGGGAAAGACTTACGCCGAGACCGCCAGGGATATGGAACGGAAATTCCTACGATGGTTGAAGGCGGAGGAAGCGGAGTCGGTGGATGATATCAAACGACTGATAGTGATGGAGAAGTTTATGTCAGTGCTCCATCCTGAGTTGCGAGTAAGGTTGAGAGAAGCAGGTATTAAGGACCTGAAGGCTGCAGCGGATCGAGCCGACATGCTGGAGGAGGCACTACATATCAGGAGGGAGGGGCCGCCCAGACACTCGCCTTACCCCAGGTCGGGGGGGAACCTTAGGAGTTCAGGAGGAGCGAGGACGAGTGGGGACTCTCCCATGAGTAGTGTGCCCGATGAAGTAACGCGGTTCAAGAGCTCAAGAGACGCGGGGAGGAAGCCCCAAGCTGTGAGCAGTGGACCTAACTCGGGAGCAAGTGCTGCAGTCCCGGACACGACGACAGGGAGTCCAAGGAGGACCCAGGGGACGTCTGCAAGTGGTACCGCCAGAGTGACTAGCGAGTGGCCGCCCAGGGGAGGCAGCCGATGCTACAACTGTGGTGTGAGAGGACATTATGCCCGCGAGTGTGAGGAGCACCAAAGGAATGTAGGATTAATGTTGGAAGAGGAGAGAGTGTTTGTTCACACCCCATATTATAGTGGACCCAACGTGAATGGTTGGGAAATGAAGTTGGGTGAACATCCCTTCGTTTTCGGGGCCAACGTGAAGTTTGGAAAATCAGACCCAGTGGAGGTTGCCGTGCTTCGAGATACGGGTGCTGACATAAGTATGGTGACCAGGAGTATTCTCCCCAAGGAATTTAATGATTCACCTGTGGGAGTGGTGAGGATACGCAGTGTGGGGGAGGAATACAGGTTGCCACTTCACGAAGTACAGCTGATTGCCGACTGCGGAGTCGAGAAAGCTATAGTAGCTATAGCCCCTAAATTACCCCTAGAGCATGTACAGATGGTGCTGGGAAATGACCTCGGAGGAGGCAGGATACAACCCGATTGGGCCAGGAGTGCCTATGCTGCAAGCAGCGGTACAACCCTGCCGGGTGAGGTATCGGTCGTTCCAGATGGTAGTGAGGAAGCCGACTTCGCCAGGGGAAACGTCGCCAGAGACGACGACAACGAGGGCGAGAGTGCAGAGAGGTCGTCGGAGGTTGTGGAAAACCCCGACGGGGACCTCCGACTAAGCCTGATGATGCGTGTGGAGGAGTGGCGAGGAGCAGCTGTACAAACGCCTGGGGCGGTGAAGAGGCTGCAGACCGCACTCCCTCCATACAGAAACGTGAATAAGGTAAGCTCAGTGGATGAGCGAACGGCAGTGAGGGGCAGAGTGGAGGAGCCACGACGCAAGGCACCCTATGCCGGCCAGATGAATAGTGGTAGGTGCAAGATGAACCACCGTGGTGAGGTGAGCCACAGGGAGGTGGATGAGCCCAACCACGAACCGAAGAAGACGTCTGCAGGGAAGAGAATCTCATGTAGGAGTGATGTTCGTCGGGAACGAAGGAGCGAGTGGTATAGGAAAGGCAATACGAAGAAAGCAGGGAATAGGTACACCCAGGGTAGGCGCCAGCCTAACCAGAGGGGCATTGGGCCATCGCAAAAGCCTAGTGTGGAAGAGAGGAAGCTGCTGGATGGAGTACAGGTTACAAGTGCCACTGTGAGGAGACAACGCACCTACGGGAGAAGAGGAACCGAGAAGAGAGAAGATTGGCGAAGAGGAGATCATGAGAGGAAACATGGAGTACCTGTAGGACGCAGTGGAAATGCAAGACTATCTCGGAGTGCACGACGCGGTGGAGGCGCTGCATGCACTGAATCTTACAGTGGTAACGAGCCGTGGGAGTACACCCGTAGCCACGGAGAGGGGATTTCTTGTAGGTGTTCAGGGAACACCCATCACACCCGGTACTATGCGAGGTGGAGATACAATGAGGCAAATGACTGGCAAGGTGGTACGAGCCACGTCACCAACTGGAGGAGTGACACTTCAGGAACGGAGGGAGCAAGAGTATAGATTGCCCTCTTGAGTGCTGCTCTTCCGATATGACTCTTATTTTAAGGGGAGGGGTATGTTACGGTGCCCTCTCCTATTTCTTTCGTTTGCCTGCTTAAAGAGTCATATCAGCTCTCCCTACTGATTCTCTGAGGTTCAGGGAGTCTAATGATATATGTGGCGACCAGACCGGCTGCCAGTTAAGGGAAGGAAGTTATATTATAAGTTGTAAATAAAGGAAAATTGGCGCCCTGTTATAAAATGAAACAGTATCCTCTACGGCGGATATGACCTTTTGGAAGGGACACAAGCCGATCGCGGATTGGCCGACGTAGGTCGCGGGCGACAAATCAGGGCCCGCCATGACGTCACCGAGTGCCCCGGGCGGCGCCAACGTGAGAGTTGTTCTGACCTTGGAAGCGACAGGACGCGCCTCGGTCTGCTCCCAAGGATTGGAGGCTCTGCAAGCCTTGTTCAGTGGATTGAGCTGGCCATCGCAGCCCATCATAGTTATTGGAGACCCTGCGCTTCTGGGAAGCAAAAGAGGAACCAAGTTCAGTGAGCAGAGAAGTGCCAAACTTGGAAAATAGTCGGCGACGATGCTGGGCGGCGCCACTGGCTGGACGTTGAGGTCTGGAAGGTGGGCGGGCAGGCCTAGCTGTGACTGGGGTCACATCCACTGAGAATCTTGGAAGGACGACACCGTGCCTAGGACAAGGAGCAACGCCTTGTGGGAGAGGCGAGTGTGGGGAAACATAGTGATTAGCTCAGCGCCCATCGATGAACCAGGATTGGGGCAGCTGAATCTCAGGGATTGGAACGGCGACGACGCGAAGGCTTCACGACACCTGAGGACCTGTGGAACGCCCTGGATCGTCAAGGATCGACCCAAGGAAGCGTGGGAACCTCACACCATCGAGGGACAGGCGTCGTGAGCCAGGAATGTAAGGTAGATCATTTTCCCTCCCATTACCCCTTGTATGAGTAGGCTAGTTAGGCCACAATATTTGCTTGTGTATGTGGCAGCAAGACTTTATTACTTTAATAGTAGAATAGGCTGCAAGGCAGCTTGTGTCCAGGACTGTCAGAGAGGACAGTGTGTATGGATGACAGGACAGTGAAGAAGAGGTGCCGACGTGGTGAAGAGGCCCTCCTGTGAGAGTGTGAGACTCCTGTCTTCCTGCCCAGTTGAAGGAGTGTTGGATGGTCGTGGAAGAAGAGGCTGACGATCTCCAGACTCATTATCCATATTTCCATATTCATGTATTACTTGTGATTGTGTGTGTGTGTTCATGTAATTTGCATCAGTAAATCCACACATTTTATTACTGTGTTTGAGTGTGCCTCCATTTATGATATTTCTCTATGAGCATACATTTCTGGCTACAAACAATATATAATACACCCACTGAACTGCATTGCTGGGGTGCAGATATAATAACCCAGCTGGCGACCTTGCTAAGAGGAAGATAGAGAAGACAGGCGGGAAAGGAGTTCCTGCAACCTTTTTTTGTCTGGCAGGCAAGACTCAGGGAGGTTATGGTTATAGGTAAGCCTGAGTCTTCCTTCACTCCCCCACGGGTCTAGGCCGGAACTGTTAACAGCAGTTTCCCCGTGTTTGACTGAAGGGCTTCCAGGGTGAATCAGTGGCACCCCTTTGTGGTGGAAGCAAAGACCTGCGGAGGTGGGCATTGTTGGTCCTCTCTTGTGTGACCAAGGAGACTCCGGTGAATCCAGGGAGTCGGAGGGGCTGAGTATTTGGGCCTTTGAGCCCCTAGCAGCCGAGTGTTAGCGGAGCCCCGGACCGCCCACCCCCACGTGACAATATATATATATATATATATATATATATATATATATATATATATATATATATATATATATATATATATATATATATATATATATATATATATACACACACACACATATCACAAATAATAAGCATATTACCGAACATTCTGAATGATAAACATACATTTCTTCCTTTACAAAAAAATTGGTCTAGACTTCAGAAGTTATATGCTGTTGACAGGGATCGATTTTAGTCCATTCTAGCTCGTAAGTCTGAGCCAACATGAAGTATGGTGAAGATTCCATTGTGAATAATGTAAACTTTATCACTGTTGTTTAAATATTTAAATTTTCAATATATTATGTCTACAAAACCTTCCTGAGAAGGTTTCCTGATTAGTTATGTACGAAACCGAAGCTTTATACGAGATCGAGGCAATATATGAAAAGGCTGCAACCCATCCTCCTGTTTAGATAGTAGTGTTTGTAACTATGTACACCATAGTGCAAAAATGGACGTACTAAGCAATTAGATAGAATCTGGTACTATTCACTTTTATAGAGTCGGAAAAATTAAGCTAAAAAACAAACTTAACTATTCCTAGGCCTAGTATAGCACACATATGTACTATATTAGATCTCAGATATCCTGTATTAAGCCTAAGAAGGTAAAGTTATGCTAATTTAGTTTGTTTTTTTCAATATAAATGCAAAACCTTTTACGGTTTGTCCAAATTGAATAGTACAGATTTCTAGTTTCCAATTGCGTTGTACGTCGTTATGTGCTATGGTCCAAATCGTTAATATAAGTACTACCAAAACAGGAGGATGGGCTGGAAAAGGACGCTATGTACGAAACCAAAGATATATGCAAAATCGAAACTATGTCTGTAACAGAAGCTATTTAAGAGTCCGAAGCTATATAATATGAAACCTCAGCAGTGTACGAATCAGAAACTATAGGAGCAAACCTAAGCTATGTACGAAACAATTATGTACAAAAACGAAGCTATATATAAAAGAGAAGCTATACAAGAGTCTGAAGCTATATACGAAACAGAAGCTATTTGCGAGACAAACTATATCTGAGTGTCTTAACCGAAGCTATTATGAGACCAAAGCTCATGTGCAGTGGTTTACGTTCTAGTCTCACACTCTAGGACCCAGGGCGGGTTAGAAATGGTTTGGCACGTTTCCTTTGAGCTAATGCTTCTGTTCGTCGAGAAGTAATGCCCGGGAGTTAGTCCACTATCGTGGGCTGCATTTAGGTCAAACTACTGACCTGGAGAAGGTCAGTATATATATATATATATATATATATATATATATATATATATATATATATATATATATATATATATATATATATATATATATATATATATAAATATATATATATATATATATATATATATATATATATATATATATATATATATATATATATATATATATATATTAGTATATTTTGGTAGCAGTCTTTCCTGTAGACATATATTATTAAATATGACCGAAAAAGTAAGATTAATAATTCTAACACGAATTTTCTCTATCTTTCTTACATTTCTTTTCACTGTTGATGGTAATTCAAAGATCAATTCTCCAAAATTCATTTTTATTTTTATTTTTATTTTTATTTAAAATAAAAATAAAAATGAATTTTGGAAATTGATCTTTGAATTACCATCAACAGTGAAAAGAAATGTAAGAAAGATAGAGAAAATTCGTGTTAGAATTATTAATCTTACTTTTTCGGTCATATATATATATATGTCTATATATATATATATATATATATATATATATATATATATATATATATATATATATATATATATATATATATATATATATATATACATATATATATATACATATATATATATATATATATATATATATATATATATATATATATATATCTGTATTGGAGGGGATCTAAACATTCCCTCTAATGCGTTATGCGTGGTTTCCTCCGAGGCTATGGGTCCCCCTTCTTCCAGCTAGAGGTGGTACTCCCTTCCTTTTTAAAAAAAATATATATATATATATATATATATATATATATATATATATATATATATATATATATATATATATATATATATACATACATACATACATACATACATACACACACACACTAGCAGCAGGATTTCATTAAGACATGTTTCATTGAATATGACGGCATATTCTGTGTTGATTATTTTCTTGTTTAGGGCTTCTATCCCTCTGACTAGTGCTCTTGCATCTTAATTCAATTGGAAGAGAATTTCTCCAAATTTCGTCTTTGTTCAAGGTAAACTAAAGGATAATTAACTGTAGAATGTATTACACTTATTATAAATTTGCACAACGTTTCGAACCTATATGGTTCGTTCTCAAATGATGGGACTGTTCGTTGTTGTTTTAGATTCAGCTACTCGGAACAAAAGTTCCAAGCAGCACGGGCTATGATGAGCCTGTAGTGAACTTCCCATTCCTAGTCGTTGTGGAAGATGGAGTTGTGTTGTCTGTCCTTGGAAAGTACGCGACCACGTCGGATATACTCGAAGGAGGCAGCATGGGACGGATGGGAGCCTGTCAGTCTGGTTGGTGCCAGTGCGGGATCTGGAGGGAAAGATGGTGCCTGGGCGGCCGCATGAGGGGCGAAATAGCCATTGACATGGACTGAAGCATTGGAGTCGGTCGAGCCATCGTGGTCGGCTTCCTTGGTTTCGTCTTCGGAGTCGGTCGAGTCTTCGGAGTTGGCCTTGTCGTCCTGGTCAGCTGTTCTGGGGGCTATTGACTGTCAGTGGGACAAGCATTGGGACTGCTAAGTCGCTGTGGCCGGACGTTGATGGCTCCCTGGGGATCTGCTCAGGGATCAACGGGGTGGAAGGTCCGGTAGAAGTTGTGAAAGCTGGAAGGTCATCGGTTACAGCAGCTGTCGGAAGTCCATTCGCGAAGAGCAGCCTGATGATGACGTGGATGTAGCGGGTAATGTCGTTGCCCGCCATTTTGTCGGCGAGATGAAGGAGGATGGGTAACAGGGAGGTTGCAGGCTGGGCCGGTGATGATGTGGTCAGAGGATGATGCGGTCGGCTGGGTGCGGCGTCCCCGAGGGCTGGGTGGTGGTGAGGGAATCATATGTGTATTCCCGGGTAAGACCAGGAATTTCGATGGAAGTGGATTTGCTTGTCGAGGTATAGTGGTGGAGGAAGCAATAGTTGTCTTTTGAATTTCCTCCTGCCGGAAGAGACAGTCAGGTGAGACCATAGAGTGTGTCCCATTGCAGAGCAGGCAGCATCATTGGGAGGATGTGCAGTCCATGCAGCGGTGCTCCTGGGCACAGAGGCTGCATCTCTGCACTCGCTTGATGCACTTCCTGGTGTAGTGGGAGTACTCGTAGCACTAGAAGCACAGCCAGAGCTCCGTGAAGCGTTCTTTGGTCACTTGATTCCTGTGCACTTGAGTCCGTGACGTGGGTCGTTGCAACGGCTGTGGTGAAGGTCGCCTTCAGTGTTGGGCTGCGGTTGACTTCGGCGTTGAAGATGGTCTTGACTGCTACCGTTGTCAGCGTCGGGTTCTGGTCGTTGATGACACCTGAGTGCTTGTGGGTCATATGTAAAAACTTGAACTGGCTTCAGTAGAGACCTCTAGACTTCCTGTGATTTCAGTAGAAATCTGGTTGTATGACTTTCCCAAGTCAGAGGTGGTCTAGTAGTAGAGTATGAGGCTGGCAATGCCAAGGTCGTAGGTTTGCGCCCACCTCATTGCCCTAGTGAATTTTCCCATTTATATCATGTTAATGTGATTTCTGTGTGTTAATAGTGTGACGGTAACGCGTTGGTGTTCGGCTGTTCAAAGCTAGGGGTATGGCCTCGTCACATAGAATAAAAAAAAATAGAAAATCTGGAACTTCGTCTGTGGTAAGGTAAGGAGAAGACACACAAAACACAAGTAAATTTTAACAATGGAATTTTAATTACGTTAGATAAACAAAACATGAATAAAATGGACATACAAATTCGTATAATAAAATCAATCAATCAAAATAATAAGAATAATTAAATGACAAAATGAAAAGTTACGTTAAGACAAGTGAGCAATAATAAGCTGTGCAATATACAATAAAATGAGAGGTGCAGGAATATTGGCTTTAAGCTATCACCTCTCTTAGTACACGTAAGCCAAAGCTTAGTCTACCAGGAAGACGTGTTAACCGTATGAAAGCACTGAATATTCTGAAGACTGAGGTCGTGGCGGCCCCAGACATCAAGTAGTATGGTGGGTGAGTGCAGTAGCAGCTGGACCGGCGGCCAATCAGCGAGGAGCCGGCAACAAGACAGGTAGTTTGGCGGTTTGAGGTGAAGCAGGTGTTCCTGGCTGCATACGTTTTGCGCTCTGGCAAACCTTGGAGATGTTGTTGTCGTTGTTGGATTTTTCTTCCATAGTAGTTTTATATAGATGTATCGACGTATTTTTGGAGGGAAGAGCAGGCTCAATCTCTTGAAGGAGATTATCGTCACAATAGTAATAGTGCTATTGTGTTCGAATCCACATGAATTAAAGAAAACCTGCTCATACATATATACATACATTACATGCATACATATATACATACATACTACATACATACTTCATACATGATAGGTAACCAGTGGAGTCTGATCGACCCAGTCTCTCTCTCCATATATATATATAATATGCAACACTGATCAAAGTAGGCGGAAATACCACATGTGAAAAATAGAGAATGCTATTTTCTATTTTAGAAAGAAAGTATTCTCTATTTCTCACATGTGGTTTTTCGCATATATATATATATATATATATATATATATATATATATATATATATATATATATATATATATATATATATATATATATATATATTAAATATGACCGAAAAAGTAAGATTAATAATTCTAACACGAATTTTCTCAATCTTTCGTACATTACGCTTCACTGTTGGAGGTAAATCAAAAATCACTTCTCCAAAATTCATTTTTATTTCTAGTCTAGAAATAAAAATGAATTTTGGAGAAGTGATTTTTGATTTACCTCAAATCAAAAATCACTTCTCCAAAATTCATTTTTATTTCTAGTCTAGAAATAAAAATGAATTTTGGAGAAGTGATTTTTGATTTACCTCCAACAGTGAAGCGTAATGTACGAAAGATTGAGAAAATTCGTGTTAGAATTATTAATCTTACTTTTTCGGTCATATTTAATAATATATGTCTACAGGAAAGACTGCTACCAAAATATACTAATATATATATATATATATATATATATAATATATATTTATGATTCTGTTATTATGATGTAACCTGGCATCTAGTCATGAGATACTTCACCACAGACCTCACCGTGACGCCTGCTGTGGCTCCCAGACTGCTGGCGGCTACTGCGGCGGCGGGCGTCAGGATTCCCTCAGATAAGATGGTGAACGAGCATTGACCCGGCAGGAAGGCGTTGACAACTGCTGTAGCAGCAGCAGTACCAGCAGCAGCAGCAGAAGCAGCAGCAGCAGAAGCAGCAACAGCACCATCAGCACCGCCACTATCCATCACCTGCTACCCACCAATACCGTCAGAAAATTCAAGGTAAAATTTTAAATAATATTGTAATTAAACTCATTTTCCTTAATAAGGTACAGAGGTCTTCAACAGTCATATTTTCTAATGTGTTTCTGTGGGTAATATTGGAAATCTTGAATATTTTGTTATATAATATTAGTATCCTACATGATAAAATAAATAAATTTCTAAGTCACAATAAAATATTGGCTAAGGTCCTAAAGAATGCACAGAAACATTCAAATTCCTAGATGAAACTATTCAATACATCATTTAAGCTCTCCAGTATCCTAGGCTCCAATTCATCAAGCATTAACATATCCACTTACGAACCTGTACATCTTTCAATAATCATATCAGCTTTGTTTACATTTATTAAACTGTTTATGAGCTACGAGGTTGTTTATATCAATAATAACCTTAGGAAGTAATGTTTCGAAGCTCGTAAATTGTATAATAAATTCAAACAAAGCTATGGAAAATTTTACCCACTATAACATTATTATCTAAGAAATGTATTATTTCTATATCATATCAAAATCATAGTAGAATCACTACAGATTCATTATATCCTACATCTGGATCCTATATGACAATGTCACTATGATCACGTACGGGATAGGGCCCTTGGTGCCTACATGACTTTGTGCATGATTTCTTGAGGATCTAGAAGCATCTAGAAGAATATCTTAATTAAAAAACTGTTGGAACATCAATCGATTTCCGGTAAGGATTAAATCAAATCCTTAATAAGAATCAATAGAATTATTAAGAATTAAGAATAATAAGAATTATTAAGTACTACTTATAATATTTAAATCTTATACCTAATTATATTAAGTACTACTTATAATATTTAAATCTTATATCTAATTATATTATAATCATATCTTATCTCAAGCATATGTCTAGACAGTAAAAATAATCAATAAATATTCATTGAAGGCTTTCTCGCTCATGGAGCGAATTCGGACTTCAAGCGCCCAGGACTGGAGGCCAGGACTGGAGGCATATACTTTCTGTCATATGACAGAAAGCATATGTAGGGATCCATCTCACCACACCTATGTTATCCTACTGCAAACGCAATTAAGGATATAATCAATTAGCAACGCTACCAGAATATTAATAGCGAAGCTGTGAAATAAAATATAGTGCCTAAGCTCTACAGAGATCCAGTCTGGCAACTTATCAGACGGCACCCGGCACTCAGACATAAGTATATTGATTGTTATTGTAGTGTGTTGATTGGCCAATTGCATGCTTGTATAACCTTGATATATCCAATAAGTCTGTTTGTCATTACAGGCCGGGGCATACCCCATATTTCAATAAGTTTTTATTAATCTTTCAGCAACTGAATCTTTTTAATTTATCTAGACACTCATTCACCAAAACCTCAGTCATTGCATCTTGACACTCATTAAGTACACAACCTCAGTCATTGAAAGTCAAGGAATGCTTGACTGGAACTCTTCATATAAATTTAATATATCTATATATATAATTGATCATATACATTAAGTTAACAATTGCTTACTAAATTATCTTTAATTAATCATATAAGTTTATCATATTGAATATAATCTCTTGTACTTAGTTAACAGTACGTGGACCACATTTAAGGTAATTTAATTGCATATTCATATATATCATACCTCTATAATGCAAATTGTTGTGTTATTAGTATGTGAATATTGGCTGTTGTAATTATGGTGCTAGGCTGGACTGTGTACATGTTTAGATCCTTGATTTAAACAGAACCAGTGTTCAGTTATAAAACTGAGTTTATTAAATCTTATCCTTGTATTAACAATACAAGCTAATGTGTCGAATTGTCTGCAGGTGGATTGTAAATCTTCAATCAACTTCTCCAATCACCCTTAGGGACCCAACCTGCCCTTACAGCCCACAGTAAGGAAATTAGGAAATCCTTATGATCCTAGCTCCTCATTAGAAAAGAGGAGCTAGGATTTACGACCCTCGCTATCGACTTTAGTTGAGTTAATTTTGCATACAGTGATTTTTTAATTTAGTACAGTACATGTCCCTAGTAGTTCTCATTAATCAATCCCGACAATTTTCCCACAGTTATGGTTCTTCGAACCAGATAGTCTAGAAACTAGATCATCCATATTATTCCAGTTCATAAGAAACTTCTTTATTTACATTGGAATAATTAATAGGACGCTTATTGGTTTGCAAAGTCACCTAACTCAACTGATTGACAAATGTCAAAGATTAGCTAGACTAGAATCTCCTGATTTAATAATTCTGAATAACAATTTCAAAGCTGCTGTTGATAAATATGAAAAAATCAAATGCCATGCAGAAATTTATCTTATTAAGATATGCCATGCAGAGATTATAATGTTAGATATAGTTATCTAACGTTGCCAGTTACAGTCTGGATAATGATAAGCTAGTTACAAAATTTAATGTGAATTTTTATATCTGCAGTTAGTGGGTTCGAGAACAACCACAAGTACAGGGTTGCTGGTTCGGTCACCAACGGAGACGGTTGTTTGCGCTGTCGCTGCTCAGTCTTGCCCTGGCTCTGCCAGTAGAAGGTTGTGCTTCGGTTGGGGGCCCCGGGGGCCGTGGAGGCCTCTGGTATGAAGTTGCCTTCAGCACCTGTGAGGCGCTCGCTCACCATTGAGCTGGATTTTACTGGGCATGTGACCTACTCTTTAGTCGAGATGACTTTGCTGGACATCTTGTGTTTAGTGGTGATGGACATTACGGGTGTACAGCTGGTTGGAGGACACCGCGCTCTGGTGCAGTTCCAAGGTGCTGTGGTGTTCTAGGACATGGTGCAGAAATACGATGAAGTGACTCTCCAGTTGCCTGACGGTGCGGAATCTATACGTGTGTCGGATCGCAGCGGGTCAGCAAAATAGGTGGTTGTGAGGGAGCTGCCTTTCGAGTTCCCGGAGGATTTGGTTCGCCGCTTCTTCCAGAGAGGTTAAAGGAGGTAAAAGGTTAAACACTCCATGGCTTACAAAGGGTATACATAAATTTGTTAATAAAAAACATGACCGTGAAAAGAAGTATAGGTTAGGAGTCGTCTTCAAAGAATTTTCAAAGATTTACTCATCCATGCTGTCTAAAATATTAGAAGAGCCAAAATAAAATACTACACAAATAAATTTACCCAAATTAAGGGTAACATTAAGAAAACATGGAGCACTATCTCCCAAATATTAGGTTCAAAAAAGATTTTGAATAAAAAACCAATTCTCCTATCCAATGACGATGGTGTGATTTCGGCCTCAGACACTGCTATTGAATTCAATAGGTTCTTTTCATTCATTGGGACATCTCTTGCTCATGATATTCCATCTCACTTACTAATATTAAAGACTACCTTACAGGTAACTATCCAGACTCTGTACCTAGCTCCCGCTAATTCCTCTGATGTTAATGAAGTAATCCTTTCCCTTAAAACTAAGTCAAGGGTCCTTGAAGGGTCCATCTCTAATTTACAAAAAAGCCTCCAGATTTCTACCTCCTACCATTGCATTGCTCTTCAACAAATCACTTGAACTCCAGATATTCTAAAAAAAGCGAGAGTAACCCCAGTTACTCTCGCTTTTTAAAGTTAAAGCTTCTATTAGAACACTATCTAACTCTGGCCCCAGACAGCACTCGGTACCCTTACCCAAATCTCTGAATATGTTAGATATTAAGTCTCTGCACATCCTCTCATGTGTACTCTATATATTTAAAACTCTGAATTGTAATGTCAATCCTGACCTTAAAAGCTTCTTAGAAGATTAACAGAATCCATGGGCACCACACCAGAAACAAATACCAATTTGATATTCCAAGAGTACTAGAAATGCTCTACAAATCAGAGGACCCAGAATGTGGAATGACCTTCCCAATCATGTCAAAGGCTGTATTTCTCTCAACCAGTTTAAGATGAAAACTAAGTACTACATAATTAACTCCATGTAATCTACCTTACCCCTAAATGTCAACCCATGTCTTACTATTTTTAAACAATGCTGTTTGTTGACCATCTTGTATATTGGCTATTTTCTACCATATTCCCCCGTTTTTTATCTTTTATTTTTTTTTAACACAATTTAAACTTTAAGCTCAATTACTATTAAGTTTTAGTCTAAGTGTTTTTTCCCCACCTCACCTTGCCCGAAACACTATGCAAACTAGTGGCTTTAGGTATTGTATGTACTAGCTCTATCTATAAATCCAACATTGTTTGTAACTCATTCCTCTATGTATGTACTTTTACCTGAATAAACATTTGATTTGATTTGAGATATGGCTGCGTTGTCTGAAGGGCTTCCTCAACGGTACTCGCATGCTTACTATGAAGGTGCACACTGAGATCCCCTCCTTGGTGTTAATGGGCTTCCCTATCCAGTGTTTCTACACCGGACAGCAGCAATTGTTTTAGGTGTGGGTTGTTGGACCATGTGGTGGCAGAGTGCTGCTCTGGGGGTGGCCGGTGGGTAAACGCAAACATCTTCCAAGAGGAGGATTTTCCGCCTCTGGAAGTCCCTGATGCTCCTCAGGCTGGGGTGGTGGAGGTGGATACTCGTCCTGCATGCCCGGACACTGGTGGTCCCTTAGTGTTGGAGGACCCTGCTGCGGTTGCCGTGCTGTCTGTGCCTCCGGACTCTGTGCTCCTCGTTCTGGTGGTTGGGTGGGTTGATCGCCTTCCTGCGCCGGTCCGTGATGCAGTGGTTGTTGTGCCTGAGCCGTCGGGGGTTGTGGACCATCCTCCAGATGCTGTCTTCTGCGAAGGAGTGTGGCGGTGCGTTACCGTGTGATGGGGGGGTTGAGTGAGATGAATGTCTCTGTGGACGTTCATGTGTTACTGTCCGGTTTGGTGTGTAGTCCGGTGCCTCCGGTGGTCGAAGCGGCTGAGGTGTTGCGTGATCAGGCGATGCATGATCGTGTGAGGCCTCCTGGTGGTCCTGCTGCAGCGCCTCTGTGGGAGGTAAACAATTCAGACGACATGTCCCCGAAGTTCAAGCGTTCCAGAAGGGCTCTTAGTTCGTCTCCCTTTCTGGGTGTGGCCTGGGCAGAAGTGGGGAATACTGTGATCCGGTGGTGGGCCTACGGCTCCTGCAGTACCTGGTCGTGGTCCGGCGTGGTGGTGGCGAATGGATCTGTCCCAGGGGTGGTGGGTGGTGTGGTAGCCTCCGTACCTTCATCTGTGCCCTCCCCTGTGCCTCCGGTTCCTGGTACGCTGGCTTGGGAGGTTATTACCCCTGCTGTTGGCTGCGGTGCACGTAAGGACTTAGTTATGGTCCTGAAAAAGGATGTTGTCAGGAAGACATCTTTGCTGCTGGACCCTGTGCCGAGGGTCCCCGTTTCCCCGAAGCCGGTCCTGGGGGGCCCCGAGCTGGTTATTCCGAGTTATATGGAGCCTCCCACGGATGGAGAGCCCTATGATTCAGATGAATAGGTTGTTTGGGATGCATACTAAGCGAAATATCCTCGTTATAGGTTTTCAGACAAGTATATATTTTGATGACTGTGTTGTTATGTATTTTTTTTTTTGTATTTTTGTGTTGTTCATGTTGTCATTTATTTTGTTTTTTGTGCTTATGTTTTGTATATGTTTTGAGGTGGTGCTTCGGTGTCTTCCTTGCTGATTGTGTTTATGTACTTTGTTTATGTAATTTTGTTTCTGCCTGTTTGCTAATTATGGGCAGCTTATCGCGAGGCGCTCCGGTGCCTTACTTCATATTCTGTGTCTGTCTGTTTTTGTTGTACTTTGCTTTGTGTACTGTTTTGTATCAAATTATTCCTATGTTTTCTGTGTTCTCCAATATTTTCCCTGTTCTCTATATTGTACGATTTTGGTCTGCTTGTGGCGCTTTCGGTGCCTTGTTTTTTATGAGTGTATTTGTGTCTTGTTGTTGCCAAATACAAAAAAATAGGGCCCGTGTGGATGTTGCTGTATGTTGTTTTATCTGTTGTGGAGCTGTGTGATTTTTTTTTCTCCGCCTGTGTGGGGTTGGCGGCCCTATTATATATATGCCTGTCCTTAACTCCGGTTGTGGGAGTGCATTTTGTTGTAATTACAATTGCATTCCGTGTTCTGTGGTATATATTATGTCCCGTGGTGTTTCGGGGCCTTCTAGTATGCCGTTGTCGACGGCTACCCAGTGTGTCTTTTATGTGAACATTTTTCTGTGAGTGGTGCGTTTCTGTAAATATATATTTTCTCTGCACTTGTGATGAGTTGGTATAATTTTACTGTAATATTTTCCTGTACATTTACTACTTTTTGTATGGTGTTTTGTACTTGATATTAACTGTTACTGAAATGTTTCCTTGTGTGTACTGCTTTTGGTATTTGTCTTTGTTCATGTGTCTTACATTGTTTGTGTCATTTCCGTGTTTTGTTCTGCTGTTTTGAGCTGCTCTGTTTTGGTGCTTTAACACCCATGTATTTGTAAATTGTACTTTTTTGTGTTTTGTTCCTGCTTTGTTTTTTTCTGTATTCTGTGATTGTAAATAACTAATAAAAAAACAAGTACAGTTTCTAAGCAAGTAGCTTACATATGTGGTGAGCTGGTGGACAACCAATCCTCCTGTTTAGATAGTACTTTTTGTAACTATGGTGCTCAGTAGTACAAACATTGACGTACTAAGTAATTAGTGTATAACTTTGTACTATTCACTTTATAGCCCAAAAAATATAGCTAAAAAACGAACTTAAATATTCCTAGGCCTAGTATAACACACACACATATGTACTATATGTACATATAGTACATATGTACTATGCAGTACATATGTACATATACATAGTACATATGTACTATATGTACATATGTACTATGCAGCGTGTATTAGGCCTAGGAAGGTTAGGTTAAGTTAGTTTAGTTTGTCTTTGAAACATAGGTTGAAAATCGTTTTCCTGTTTGTCTAAATTCAATAGAATCGATTTACACTTTCTAATTGCGTCGTATGTCGGTATATGTACTATAGTCCTCATCCTTCCTAAAAGGATGAGGACTATAGGATGAGGACCAAAACAAGAGGATGAGCTGTAGTGTCATAATTGATATGTTTATCCGGCACACCGCCCCTCCCCCCTGTCAGTGGGCAGTGATAGGTTACAATCACATATATTTACTGCTTATAGTTAACAAACTGGGGGATATTTGATTACAATTTTTAGTAGGTCAGTTTGAATAAAATATTTACAGATTTCCTGAACACTTGATAAAGAGCTGTCTCTAAATTCAGGTATATTTTCGCACTCCATCACACACTGACGGAGGGTGTGATAATAATTGTGTTGACAGTTTACATTTGGTCAGGTCTACATCGACAGATAATGAAAATTCCCATAGATACTTACAGCCGAGTCTAAGCCGAGCAGTATAGTAACATCTAGGAGTCTGCCGATTTTATTGGATGATCCATAGATGTGTGGCTTTTCTTGCATGAAAGTATTATAGATGGAATTACTAGTGAAGAATTCACTTTGCTTCAGATCTACAAGGTTTTGATAAAATTCTTTGTGTATTAATGATGTATAACGTTAAAATTATGGCACAATAATCAAGTTTAAAAACACCGTAATATATATGCGCTTTCTGAAGCTAATGACCATTGACATCTGCAGATCATGTGGGCTCCATGGGCTCAAAACGTTGCTGGTTAAGCAAAAACTGTTGCATTTTTGACGTTTCTAACTAGGCAAAATCGTTGTATTGTTAATGTTTCTGATTAGGCAAAACCACATCAAATGTGGCCCATGTCACATAGCGAGATAGGACTGTTGTGACAGTCCAAGCCTAAAATACTCGTAGAAAATACATTAATAAGTCAGTGTCTATCTAAGCTTTTATGGGTGTGAACAATGGAACCTAAAAAAATGCTGACATTGTAAGCTTAATTATGAATGGAGGAGAGTGTAGACGTCTAGAGATAGTGGTATTGACACCAGCTGGCGCACCTGCTGTCAATACCACCATCGTCACACGCCACACATGGTCACTCGCCACACGTCGTTACACGCCACACGTCGTTACACGCCACACGTCGTCACACGTCACACATCGTCACACGTCACACGTCGTCACACGACACACATCGTCCTGAGCCGCTCGTCAACCCGCTCGTATACTTTATTTACCCTCAACTTCCCGGTTTCACGATGTTGGCCACTTATTCTCAAGCCGGTAATTATGTACCAGGTACAGGGTCCTGGAACACTTAAATGCCCACCTACGAAAACTGTACAATTTACCTCAAAAAGGGTCGCTTAGCTTGTACTAACTAAACAGTTTACGGGCTCCAAAGCGCTACGAGGTTGCCATTAATAATAATAATAATAAACTTGGGGTCACGATCGACCTCGTAGCGTTTCCCAGCTCGTAAACTTTTTCATAAATATAGACTACCTTGCCGTGATTGAAGTAAGATGTACAGGTTTGTAAGTGGACACATAAATGGTCGATGAACCCTAGTGCTGGTCCAAGAAAACCTGCAGGAAATTACTTTGTAAGTCATATTAAGATATCTGAAATCCTGTCATCGTATCTATATTTCCATTAAGCAGATATGTAAATTGTAATTACTAAATTGTAAATATGTGTAATTACTTAATTGTAAATATGTGTAATTACTTAATTATACTGCAGCGGTCGACCCCAAAAATGCAGTCATCAATTTTAACATTCTGTGCATTCAAAACAGGATTTTTCTCAAATATAAATTAATATTATTTTATATTACCATATTGTATATATTTAGGCACTGTTTAGGTTAGGTGTTTAGTTCTGTTGGAGAGTATTTGTATTTGTAGTACGTGGGTGAAGCAATTACAGCGTTGTGATTCGAACAAAATTCGTCAGTGAAGCACTTGTTCCGGAAGTGTTTGAACGAATTCAGTTGTAAGTCGTGTGTAAACCGTTTTTCATTCATAAACGGGGGGGGGGGGGGGTTTGGCATGGAATCAATTTTGGGTCTTTGTTCAGAGGACGGGCTGGCAATAACAGCGTTGTGGTTCGAACAAAATTCGTCAGTGAAGCACTTGTTCTGGAAGTGTTCGAACGTCATCAGTTGTGAGTCGTATGTAAACCATTTTTCATTCATAAACATGGGGCTTGGCGGGAGCATGGAATGGACTATATTTGGAGGACGGGCTGAGTATATACAGAATTGCGATTCGAACAGGGCTCTTCGGCAAAGTACTATTCGAGAAATGTTTGAACGTCGTCAGTTGTGAGTTGTCTGTAAAGCCTTTTTCATTTATAAACAAAGGGTTTAGCGGCTGCATGGAATGAACACTGGTCATGCCTAAAGAAAAAATACTATACAGACAGCCCGTCCTCATCAACAAAGGGAAAATACTTGTTAATGCAGCCGCCAAGCCCTGTTTATGAATGTAAAACTGTTGACACACGACTCACAACTGATGAGTCAAAGGCAAATAATCACCAACGGAATCTAAACACCTAGCCTTATCTACGCCTAAATATGCACAATTATACCAATATATAATAATATTAATTTATATTTGAGAAAATTCCTATTTTGTATTAATAGTATGTTAAAAGTGGCCTGTGAAACTGATGAATCCGTCTTTGGGGTTGGCGGCTGCACGAACGCGCACGACTGGAGGATTGGGTGTTGACGTGTGATCCCACTCGCTGTTGTGGTGTGGAAAGATACATTTGTTTGTCGTTTGTCGCGACATCGTTTGTCGTTGTCGCGTTAGTGAGACGAGACGGCACTCATAGCCTGTGGGACTGGATGTCACAGAAGAGGAACGACTCGAGCCATGTTAGTGATCGAGAGGTCGTTGAGGAGTAATGGAGGTAGTTGTGTTTACCTGCTCCGGTAAGTGGTAAGTGCTCCGAGTAAACACACTGGTAAGTGCTGGTAGGTGCTCCGAGTATCCTGGTGACCAGGACAAGGTTGCATTAAGTATTTACCTGTCCACCTGCGAAACCTGTAAATTTTAATTTAATTATGACGTCTTAGTTATTATTTAGAAAACAGATTACGAGCCAAGAAATGTTACGAGGTCGTTCTCAACCCAATAAAAGCAGATTAAGCCTCCATGATCGATGAAAGATGCACAGGTTTCGTAAGTGGACACAATGTTTTACGAATCTTGGCCCGGGATTCATCAAGCACCTCAGTGTCCACCTAAGAGACTTGTACATTTGCCATCAATTATGGCGGCTTAGTTTGGTTTTATGAAGCACTTTACCAACTCTCACGGACTACGAGGTTGTCTATAACAATGCAAATCTTGGATTGCAAAGTTTCGAAGCTCGTAAACTGTTTAATAAATACAAACTAATTCGCAGTGATCGAGGAAAGATGTACAGGTTTCGTAAGTGGACGCATAAATCATGACCCACAAGATACTGGGGGACAAGCGCAAGTAACGCAGTGTACAGTTAGAGCATCAAGTTTAGAGACTGGCACGCCTGCCTTGTCTCAAGTCCTTGTCGTTGGAGTTTGGTGAGGTGGCCTCCACGAGGTCTTGTACCGGGTAGGTGTAGTATTTGCGGTGCGACATTGGAGCTGCTACTAAGATTTCCTCGTCTGAGGAGTCCGTAACATCCGTAGTTAGTGATTTCGTCTTTCGTCTCGCAGCCTGAAGTGCTCCACGACTCCACGAGGTAATCCATGTCTCAGGTGTCGTGGATTAGTGGAAGAAGCTATTTCAAAAGCGTTTGTAGTGATGTTAGTATTTGTAGACAACACGTCTGCTAGCGCATCTGCTGTAATGGTGATGGTAGGAGTGTTGGGAACTGGAGAGGGAAATATCTGTTCCGCCCGGGTCTTGGGTGGTTCTGGAGTCTGTGTTGAGAACGACCTCGTGGTCGTCCTGGTGGTAGTCTCTGGAGTGGCAGTGGAGGCAGTGAGACTTGCAGCCGGGGCATTGATGGAGTCCAGACCATTGCCTTGATTGATGGCCGTTGATTGTTTGGTCCGGCAAGCCTCTCCGCTAGTCGAATAAGACCAGGGATAATGCCTGGAAGTGATGCAAGGGACTGTGAGGGTGCTGGTTGGTTCTTAGGTCCCCAGTGTGGAGGCCGGGTGATCTGTTGTAGGTGATCATGTGTGGTGTTCCGCCGAGGATGAGAGCAGACAGTAAGTGCACGTCGAAGAACATTTGCTGTAAAACAACTAATCGAAAACCATTGCATGTGTAATGCCATGGGGTATTGCCATAGGGTATTGCTATGGGGACGGCTGGAACTCTTACCTCGGTAAGAGCGCCATGCACACGTGGACTTGATGGAATGTTTCAGGCGTAGGTTAGACATTTATATGAATGAGTTTGGGTAAATATAAATATGAAAGGCCTCGTATGAGCCAATAAGCCTTCTGCATTTTCCTTTATTTTTTATATTTAAGTGGTTACAGCTTACAGTACACGATAAGCTTGCACTCCTGTCAGCAAAGACTCGATTCATTCCTTGATCCTGGAGTCAGAATCACAACTTTATTCGTAATAACTTTATGCAAATCGTCACAACTCAGGGCCTTTAAAGTACCTCCAACTTCAAGATTTTTTTTTTTAGAAAATGAAGCTTTAAGTCATGAAAGTCGAGGTTCATGGTTGCATTAGTTAACAAGTAGACTGACTTTCCTAAGTTTAGGTTTTTCTTACCTGACGAGTGAGAATTTGGTGATGGAAGAGTCCTAGTATGTTGGATGGTCTCCTGTCTGGCTCCCTCTCGACCCCCCTTATCCTGCTGGGGACTCCTGCCGCCGGGGACTCCTCCGTGGGTGTACTATCAACCCTCGACCTTGGAAATGTTATGTCCCCGAGAGCTTGTGCTGCAGAAAGACCTGTCACAACGCGAGGTCTTTTGGTATAAAGTGTAGAGTCCACCACGGCTCCTGACGAAGGCGGCCACACCACCACCAGCAGTAGCAGGACTGCCGCCGCGGACTGACGTTGGGTCGCCATACCTCGCGTGACTGATGTTTCTTTGTCTGTAGCCAAACTGGACATAAAGATGATATCACCATCGACCACAGTTATATGTAGCTGACTCCATGCCCTTCCTCTGGCACCATGATGGTACTGGATGCCTCGTTCTGTCCCTCTACGTTACTTCTATCCGCCATCGTCTCTCATGCTCCTAGTAATTCTACTTTACTGATGTCTTCTTTCTTCTCTTTTCAAACTGGGTTTATATTCAGTTATTCTTATGACCCCCCCCCCTCCCCCCCCGCTCCTGACGCCTTCATCCACCCCATCCCTTCCCCCCCCCACCCCGTCCTCCACCCACAACACCCCTCCCCCACGTCCTCCACCCCCAACACCCCTCCCCCACGTCCTCCACCCCCAACACCCCTCCCCCACGTCCTCCACCCCCAACACCCTCCTCCGCGTCCTCCACCCCCAACACCCCTCCCCCACGTCCTCCACCCCCAACACCCCTCCCCCACGTCCTCCACCCCAACACCCCTCCCCCACGTCCTTTACCCACAACACCCCTCCCCCACGTCCTCCACCCCCAACACCCCTCCCCCACGTCCTCCACCCCCAACACCCCTCCCCCACGTCCTCCACCCCCAACACCCCTCCCCCACGTCCTCCACCCCCAACACCCCTCCCCCCACGTCCTCCACCCCCAACACCCCTCCCCCACGTCCTCCACCCACAACACCCTCCCCCACGTCCTCCACCCACAACACCCTCCCCCACGTCCTCCACCCCCAACACCCCTCCCCCACGTCCTCCACCC
This sequence comes from Procambarus clarkii, assembly GCF_040958095.1. Lineage (NCBI taxonomy): Eukaryota > Metazoa > Arthropoda > Malacostraca > Decapoda > Cambaridae > Procambarus > Procambarus clarkii. Next base: position 28,702,241 of record NC_091190.1, on the reverse strand, counting down.
ACAACACCCTCCCCCACGTCCTCCACCCACAACACCTTCCCCCCACGTCCTCCACCCACAACACCCTCCCCCCACTTCCTCCACCCCACAACACCCCTCACCCCCTCGTCCTCCACCCCCACGTCCTCCACCCACAACACCCCTCCCCCCTCGACCTCCACCCACAACACCCCTCCCCCACGTCCTCCACCCCCAACATCTCTCCCCCACGTCCTCCACCCACAACACCCCCCCCACTTCCTCCACCCCACAACACCCCTCCCCCCCTCGTCCTCCACCCCCACGTCCTCCACCCACAACACCCCTCCCCCCACGTCCTCCACCCACCCACCCCTGACACAATTTATGGCAGACGTCTTAAGGAGTCGTATGTTATATTTAATAAGAACTCGAACATTGACCCTTGGATCTACGTCCAAGATGTCGACCGTTGTTATGTCCACTACACTCTAATTCTGCCCTCTAAACACACTAGTTCTGTCCAGCCACCGGCATTGTCTTATACGCACCTTAGGACTGTCCAACCACCGGCATTATGTCCAATACGCCCCCTAGCACTGTCCAATCACCGGGGCTAAATACAATAACCCCCTCCTACCCCCTAACCTTACCCTCATGTGATGCAAACTAATGGATGAGCGTGACAAAGGTCACTTATGTCATGCTTAAGAATCGAGAAATGTCACGAGGCTGGTTTAAGTCTATTAAGACAGCCACTGACAGCTCCTGACAGGCAATAAGAGCGAGTGTCGGGAGTCAGAACACTAAGAGTGTGACACGGGTGTATTACCCTGCCCTACTCTCAGTATTTCTTCACTCTGTAAAATACCCAACTGTCTTGCCTGCCCGTACGAACCCAAGCAACCCACCTAACCACCACCAAGTTCGAGGCACAGACAACGTCAGTATTACGCTGCATTCTATTTTACTATTTCGTCGCATTTCTTCAGACTTTTGACAAAAAATGCGACGTATTAGGGGAGAGGTTTGTGGGGGATGTTTGGTAAATGTCGAGGCCGAGGTAAAGGAGGGGAAGAGAAGAAGGTAAGAATAAAGATTTTCTTTATTCATCTGTAAGAACAAAGATATTCTTTATTCTGCTTCGTGGGACAATAGGCCTTGTCCCACGAAGCAGAATAAAGAATATCTTTGTTCTTACAGAAGAATAAAGAAAATCTTTATTCTTCTTCTCTTCCCCTCCTTTACCTCGGCCTCGACATTTACCAAACATCCCCCACAAACCTCTCCCCTAATACGAATAAAGAAAAATCTTTACAAGGCCTATTTACGTGGGACAAGGCCTTTTGTCCCACGAAGCAGGTGTCCCCATACGAGGCAGGCGTTATTGTTACATACAAGGCAGGTGTTATCCCATACGAGGCTGTGGTGTTTGTGTGTTACTGAGGAAGTCTTGGTTGTAGGGTTGATGTAAAGTCATGACTTGGTTACTGACTTTAATACTTAATATGATTACATGACTAGTAGCTACCAAGCTTGGCGGGCGTCCTGTACGTTCTTGTTTACCTTCTGTCTCTCCCTGGCGTCCCAGCCGCCGCACATAGAAAACGGATTGTACCATTTTCTGTGAACATGACATCCCTCCTTTTCTTTAAAAAGAATGAATACAGGATGTCTACCATGCTTGTAGCACAAAGCAAAGTTATTGACACAAAGTAAGTTATTAACATATCAAGAGATACTGCATACATTTAACATTAATTAAGCACACAAAGAATTTAAACAACTTAATCTTTTCCACAAAGGATTTCAATGTTAAAAATACATATGCAATGTTAAACAAACATGAAAGAAACTGTAATACAAAGTTACAAAATATTGAATGAGATATCTGCATTATTCAAACAATATTAAATTTAGTTTAGCACAATAAGTAAATACTTTTCATTACATAGGAACACAATTAATCATCAAATCGTGTAGGGCGTTTAACATGACGTTTAGGACGAGAGTCCTTAAATGCAATAACATCCCTTGATGAATTGTTTGTCGGGTTATAACTATTTTTTTCTTTTTCTTTTGCACGACTTTGCACTTCATCATTTTCTACACTAGTTGGAATCACTTTGAAATAAGCCATATTACGTGTTATACTATGATCTCTATTACTAGCTGTTACCATAGTTCCTTTTACACTAATCACTTTATATGGTTTTGTATCATACGGCATATCTAACTTTCCCTCTTTTTTCTTTTTAACGAGAACAGTGTCACCAACCTTTATGAACTGTTCCTTTGCACGTTGATCATGAGCAATTTTCATTTTGCCCTTGGCTAGTGCATCCTTCTGAGCGAGACGTTTATCCGTTACCTCGGCTGGCATGACGGGTAGTGCGATTCTCATAGGACGTCCAAATAAAAGTTCGCCAGGCGACTTGCCCAGTGTTCCATGTGGTGTTGCACGGTAGTTCCTGAGAAAAGCATACATAGCTTGTTTCCAGGATCGTCCTTCGGCATGAGCACAGCGTACCGCTTTCATGAGAGGTTGCATGAATCTCTCAACTTCTCCATTTGCTTGAGGATGTAGTGGCATCACACGGCGGTGTTTGAATCCAATATGCTCAGCAAAGTTGACGAAGTCATGTCCATTGAATGGCGGTCCATTGTCTGTCTTGACAACTTCAGGAATGCCAAAGTTTGAAAAGATCTTGTCGAGTTTCGGGATGACGGCCTTTGCAGATGTGGAATTGATGATTTCTACTTCTGGATAACGTGAGTGATCATCAATGACTACCATCAAGTACTCTCCAGTTGGTAGTGGTCCGCAGAAGTCCATCGATACTTCCGTCCATGGTGCAGCAGGTAGTGGTGAAGGTTGTAGAGGTGTTGGTCTTGAAGTATCCACTGCAGCTCGGCAAGGGACACAGGCATCATGCATATCCTTTGCTTGACGATCAATGCCAGGAAACCACACCTTTTCTCGTAGCAGCTGTTTCGTCCTAACAAGACCTTGGTGTCCTTGATGTGCAAGCTTCAGAGCACGTTGCTGGAGAACAGCTGGAATCACGATACGAGTACCTCGCAGCACAGTGTCGCGTTGTTGCGTAACACTTAATTCTGTCTGGATGCGTTCAAGTGCTTTGAATGCATCTTGGTCAACTCCTGAGGGTGGGATGCGTGGAAACTTTTTCTTAGTCAATGCATCCACTGTTGCTTGCAGAGTTGGGTCCTCTAGGGTTGCAGTACGGATTTCATCAAGAGTAAGAGCCTTAGGGACTGCATCACAGGTTACAGAGTGTACATATTCCTCGGCAACTTGCTGATGCTTGGTGATGGTGAAACTGTTTGCAGGATGTCGACTGATGTAATCAGCGGGATTGCCTGCACCCGGCTTGTATTTCACCGTAAAGTTGTATGGTTGCAGACGAAGAGCCCATCTCTCAATGCGAGCTGGTGGTTTGGACTTTGGATTATTGAAGATGGTCTCCAACGGTTTGTGGTCAGTGACCATCGTGGTGAAGGGTGCACCAAGCAGATACACATTGAAGTGTTCACAGCCCCATACAAGAGCAAGAGCTTCCTTCTCTGTCTGACTGTATCGTTGCTCAACATCTGTGAGAGAACGGCTGGCGTAGGCAATTACTACTCTGGAATCTGGTTGACCAGGTTTGTGTTGGGCTAAAACAGCACCTAATCCAACAGGACTAGCATCCACCGTTAACTCAGTGTCCATTGATGGATCAAAGTATGCAGCAGTCGCATTCTCTACTAGTGCATCTTTCACAGCATCAAATGCATTTTGCTCGATATCGCTCCAGTACCATGATGCATTTTTCTTCAGGAGCTCACGTAGAGGCTTCGTAATGATAGCAAAATCTGGAATGAAGCGAGAACAGTAGTTTGCCATTCCCAGAAAACTATGTACTTCAGTGGACGTTGAAGGAGGTGCAGCATTCTTGATATCTGCAACTTTCTTAGGATCTGGAGACAGACCTTTGTCACTAAGTACATGTCCAAAGAATTCAATTTTATGTTGATTGAACTCACACTTTGCTCGGCTTAGCGTCAAATTCTTTTCTCGTAAGCGTTGCAATGTTGCACGAAGAGCTTTGTCGTGTTCAGCTTGGGTACGGCCATAAACAATGATGTCATCAGACATGTTGTCAGCATTAGGTATATCTTGCAATACCTGGCTGATGATGTGCTGGAATACCTCGGCAGCACTGTTGATACCAAAACTCAGGCGCTTGTACCTATACAGACCTCGATGTGTCGTAAACGTTGTGATGAAGCGGCTCTCATCATCAAGTTCAAGCTGATGATAGCCCTTGTTTAAATCTAACTTGCTGAATACAGTTGCACCATTCAAGCGGTAGATCATATCATCTACAGTCGGTGTAGGATGGCGTTCACGCATTATTGCCTTGTTGGGAACACGCATGTCCACACAAATGCGTATCTCATCTGGATTCTTCGGCTTTGGTGGAGTGACAATTGGGCTTACCCATGGTGTTGGGCCTGTTACTGGTTCAATGATATCTAGTTCTATCAGCCTATCCAGTTCAGCATCGACTTTCTTGCGAGTATGGAATGGTTGTCGGCGATGTGGTTGGGCAACTGGAATTACATCTGGGTTGATGTGCAGATGTACTTTGCTATCAGTATAACAACCTATGGATTTAAATCGATCAGAAAATTCAGCAACAATAGCATCAACATTGTTTGCAGATTCCACTGCTACAGCATTAGAAAGCTGAAGTAGCCCCAATTTGGTTGAAGTCTTGTAACTGAGTAGAGACTCCTTTGCATTCCTAACAACATGGAATGTAGTAGTGAGCATTGCACTCTTTGACTTAATCTCTGCAGTGAAAGTTCCAATCACTGGCAAGGCTACCTTTGAAGCATAGGCAGTGGCTTTGCCATTATAGTTTTCTAGCTTTGGGAACTGTTTTTTAAATTTTTTATAGTGGCACTCAGCAATGGTGTCAATGTTTGATCCAGTGTCAATGAGAACTTTGAGACAAATACCAGCAATGTATACACATGTCTCTGGGTTGTTTGGAAGATCATTCCATTCTGTGATTGCTTGTACTCCATAAGTATAATCACATTCACTGTCATCTGAGACTGGTTGTAATGAAATGTTGTCTTGTATATTATTAACATTCTGGATATGAGGTGCAATATTGTGTTTACCACCTCGACCCCTATGACCTGATCCTCGTACAGCGCTTTTATTCATTGACTGTGGTTTCTTTAGTGCAGAACGACACATAGCACCAAAATGACCTAGTTTTCCACACTCATAGCACTTCTTACCTTGAGCAGGACAAACACTACCTTGGTGTGGGTAGTCTCCTCCACAATTGTAACATTTATTGTTGACACCTTCTGATGTGGGTCGTTGTGACTGCTTGAGTCTTGTTCCATGACCCCAGTTGTGACGTGGTTCTCGGCTAAATTTACTGTTAGGTTTGGCATATCTTCTTTGATTACGATGTCCTCCCTGAACTTTACATACCTCATCACTGTTAGTAACAGTGGCAGAACCGTTGTTGGCACTGCACTCCATGACACGAGCATCACGTGCAGCATCTTCCATTCGACGAGCCATATCCAGTATCTTGGTAAGAGAACTGTCATCATCAACAAGTTCTAGAGCTCTTCGACGAAGACGTGTAGATGTGCATGATTCAATTATTTGCTGTTTGATTTCTTTGTCAACATCAGCAAACTCACAATGGGCTGCTAAACCCTGCAGACGGGTGTGGTATTGATCCACAGTTTCATTAGAGAGTTGTTTTGCTCTCCTGAAATGCATAATTTCCATTGCAGTATTTTGCCTTGGTTTGAAATGCTCTGTTAGTTTGGCTTTGGCAGTGTCATAATCTTTGGCACAACCAGTGTCTTTCAGTGTATCAAAGATGTCACAAACTCTATCACCTGCATAATGAAGTAGAAAGGCACGCTTTCTTTCAGCACTTTTGATGTCAGAAACTATCAACAAATTTTCAAACTTTTTAAGCCATTTGACCCACCTCTGTGACAGGTTTGTCTGGTCACAGTCAGGATCAAATGCAGGAAACTGAGGTATATTTGCCATTTTTACTGAATAAATGTAACTTATCACTTAAATGTTCCTCAGAATATTAAACACTTACTGCACTGTATATGTTAGTCAAGAATTCACTGTAATTACTTTAATTTTGCAAAGCACACAAGCATTTTAATGCAAAAGTTCACAACAGTGCACAATATAGCAGCAACTGACTTCTTACCTAGCCCTTGTGTACATGTGTTGTTCCTACTCACAGCAGCAGCACAGCAGTTGGCACAGCAGTTGGTACAGCAGTTGGTGCAGCAGTTGGTACAGCAGTTGTTACAGTGTGATGAATTTTGTAGCACGAAGCGTCGTTTCGTAACCAAAACATCAGGTTTTGTACACATCAAAGCGTCGTTTCGTACATAACGTCGGCAGATTCCTCAGTACACAGTTTCTTCAGCACAGCTTGGGTAGCACACAGCTTGGGTAGCACACAGCTTGGGTAGCACACAGCTTGGGTAGCACACAGCTTGGGTAGCACACAGCTTGGGTAGCACACAGCATAGGTTAGCACACAGCATCGGTTAGCATACAGCATCGGGTATGGCGCTCACAGCTTCTCTTCCTCCTCCAGGCAGCATGCTTCTCCCTTGTGTTTGAAACTGAACAAATACCTGCGTTCACAGTTCATCCTCGTCGCCAATGTGGTGTTTGTGTGTTACTGAGGAAGTCTTGGTTGTAGGGTTGATGTAAAGTCATGACTTGGTTACTGACTTTAATACTTAATATGACTAGTAGCTACCAAGCTTGGCGGGCGTCCTGTACGTTCTTGTTTACCTTCTGTCTCTCCCTGGCGTCCCAGCCGCCGCACATAGAAAACGGATGGTACCATTTTCTGTGAACATGACAGAGGCAGGTGTTGTTATCCCATACGAGGCAGGTGTTGTTATCCCATACGAGGCAGGTGTTGTTATCCCATACGAGGCAGGTGTTGTTATCCCATACGAGGCAGGTGTTGTTATCCCATACGAGGCAGGTGTTGTTATCCCATACGAGGCAGGTGTTGTTATCCCATACGAGGCAGGTGTTGTTATCCCATACGAGGCAGGTGTTATTTCAGGAAACTGGACAGTGGCTTCCTTAAAACTTCACTGGAGGTAATACCAATGTGGTTATCTTCTGGGTTGGATAAAGAGCTACCTATTCAACAGGCGTGCTAGTGTTTTATTAAAGGAATTAAAAGTACAAGAACAGAGGTATTCGAACTAGGCACACCTCAAGGTGGTGTCCTAAGCCCTATGCTCTTCAATATACTTATGCACAAACTTATCCATGACATACCTGTACAATCTACTAAAACTGTTATATGTTATGCTGATGATATTTGTATTATGGCACACAGCAAACCAAGGCTACAAGTGTTACTTTATGCATTTTCCAAGAAAGTAGTAGAATGTGGCCTCATAATCTCTGTTGATAAAACAAGGGTTCTTATTCCCCATTCACTTCATGTTAACTATACTATTAATGGAGTGCCCGTGACGACTTGTGAGTCTTATATATATCTTTGAATCAAGGTTAATGATACAAATCTCATCAGTAATCTTCGCAAAAAAAAAGACTTGTTGAGCGTCTTAAACCTCTCAAAACTCTTGTGGGCAAAGTATTTGGCATTAACATAAAATATGCTCGTAGTTTTTATATTGCCTTTATACGATCTGTTGTTGATTATTATGCCTTGAATCTTGTTAATTTTTCTCCTAAACAACTACAAGACCTAGATGTAGTACAAAATGATGCTATGAGCATCATCCTTGGTTGTCCTAGAACTGTCAGAATTCTTAACATGAGAAAGGAACTAAGATTTCCTTCTATTTACGAGAGAATAGTTCTCAATACAATGTTTCAAAATTTTGAAAAAAAAAGTTCCCCCAGATCTGTTCAAATTAAGTTGAGATCCATTCTAAACAATTCTGACTGTTCACTCAATCTACTGCAAAAAGCTCCTTACAGTGTGTGGCTCAGTTGCAGTGCCAATAATCTTATGAAACTGAATGTCTCTTAGTCCTGAAAAAACTGTTCACTATAGTGCAGGTCACTATACATTGTACAATCATCAGTGTAAAACAAATCTATAACACTGAAACTATGAGATGTATGACACTAGAAGCTGTTGACAGGCATCTTCAAAATCTCAAACCAACTGAATCCTATGCCTTTACCGATGGCTCTGTGCAATTAAGCACTAGTAGAACAGGTTATGCATGTGCAGTATATAAAGGGAATGAAATGATAATGTTTAATACACAGAGATTGAACGACTGGGCAAGCCGACCCAGACTGAACTATTGGGTACTTGTCTAGCCACTGAGTACCTTAAGCTCAACGGGGGTGGAGTGATATTTTTTGACAAAGTACTCTGCAGTCCTTTAATACCATTCGCAATTTATGTCTGAAGTAGCTTGTAATATTAAATGGAATGGAATTTGTGCCAATGACAGGCGCCTGACAGCTGGGTGGACAGCGTTTCGGATTAAATTATTAGTCCTGAGGTTCCGGGTTCGATCCCCAGTGGAGGCGGAGACAAATGAGCAAAATGTTTCTTTCACCCTGATGCCCCTGTTACCTGGAAGTAAATGGGTATCTGTAATTTAGACAGCTGCTACGGGCTGCTTTCCGGGGGGGGGGGTGCAACAAAAAAGGAGGCCTGGTCGAGGACCGGGCCGCGGGGACTAAGCCCCGAAATCATCTCAAGATATGATGATAACTATTGTATAAAATTTGTGTGGATCCCATCCCATTTTGGAGTTGGAAAACGTGACTTTGTAGATCGATTGGCCAATGAGGCTTGCAGGAAAGAAAACACTGATTATGACTTTGGACTATCTAATGCAATTATTAGAAACATACAAATTAAAGAAATTACTTCAGATTTAGAAAAACTACAAAATGCCCAGAGATATGAAAGCTGCAGTATTAAAAGCTATGACAACTTTTGTTGTATTTTGTATAGGTCATATACAAAATATTGCATATTTTGTATTTTGTATGGTCAACACAGTAACCGGACCAGGCAATGTTATGTAGTCATTGCGCGAATTCGCCTTGGCTATAGGCATATTTGGCAGGTTAGTGAGGCTGAGCCACTACCAGAATATTCAGATTGTAAACTCTGTGATAAACCTTTAATGCATTCACTAGAACACTACTTACGGGCTCACCGTGGCCCGTGTTATTTGGAACTTTTTGTTTCGGGTAGTGAATCTTGAACAACAACACTAGAACATTATATTGCTGAATGTAAAATCGTACAAGATTTTAGACCTCTCCTATTGTACCACCAACTGTGTAACGATATAAGTGAATCTGGTGTACTGGACGACATCCTAACAATTTATCCACAATTTGAACAATAATAAAACAAAAGAATAATGCACATGATGGCGAGAGAGAAACAAGCAGGAATAACAGGAAAGGCACTGGAGAGTACGGGAATTCTTTTATATATATCTTTACATGCCAACGGCATGCGACATAAATACAATAAAATATTTGATACCGAAGCACCTCGCAAAACAGAACACAGAACAACACATCACAAAACACAGCACAAGTACATGAGAACACAATTTTTTTCTTCACAGAAATATATAAATAAATAAAATAAATGTTTATTCAGGTAAGGTACATACATACAAGTGATGTTACATTAATGGATCGATATATAGATAGAGCTAGTACATACAATGCCTAAAGCCACTATTACGCAATGCGTTTCGGGCAAAAGAACATAAGAACAGAACACCAACAAAGAACATAAGAACAGAACACAAACACGGGGGTACAAAGTACAATAACAAAAAGTAACATTTCGTTAGTCAGGGAAATCAGTGGCAGTTATCTGGACCATAGGAATGTGTATTATAAATACAGCAAAAGATACAAAAATGATCACAGAAAAAAATCACCGAAGAGCCAAAACATCACAAACACACTAAACAGAAAACACAGAAACGGCTGAACACATCAAAAACTTAAATTAGGATACAGAACGACGACGTAAGCGTCACACACAGCCCACAATTCGTCCGTCTGGGAGGGGGGGGGGGACACTGTCACGCGACCGATACATAACTCCCGGTGGAGTCCGGGATCTCCACCCCCCGGCAGATGCAAATGGGAATCGAGTCCACAACGTCCCAACCCGGGGATCCAGCAACCAGGGATACAGAGGCAACCGGGGAAGACACAGTAACAGGCGAAACGGCTTCCGCACCACCAACCACCGCCACCACGGGAACACGCGCGGCATCGACGTCCCCCACCAGCGCCACCACAGGACCCGCCGCAGCCCCCCACACGGCCACAAAAGCCGCAACAACAGCATTCTCACCACCCACATCAAAATCCTTGGAAGACTGCGAATCGGCCAAGGACACACCACTATGAGGGGAGACACTCCGAGCTCGCCTCGAACGCTTGGAGATAGGCCGCTGGTCGTCAAAGCTATCACACCCATCCTGAGGCATCGCAACAGAACCCCCAGAGGGGAATGCGCAACACCACGTATAGCAGAATCCTGCAGCACCGCAGCTTCGACAAGTGGGGGCATCGAACCACACACAATAGGAGACCGCACATCCACATCAACACGCAAAGAAGACACCTCATTAGGAGACGGGGCAACCACGGGCGCCAGAGGCGGGGAAGCCGGCGATGTGGGCGGGGCCGCACCGTCCACTACCACGACCCCCCACATCCCAAGCCAGGTGGGGGGGACCTGCAGAAACCGGCACCACAACATCGGAAGACCCAGCAGCAGCACTCCGCGCAGGCACATCATCCTCAGGCACACACTCGCCACCACACCCAGAAGGATTCGGCACCTCCAGAAGGGAAAAATCATCCACCCGAAAGAGATTCACTCAGTCCACGCTCCCTGCGCTGCACCCCGCAGCCTGGTGCCCCGACAAACCGCAACGAAGCTCGTATGCGGCTGCCGAACGTAGAATGGCAGCCGCATACGGTGGGGCTACCACAGCCGCTTCCCTGATGTAATGCCCAATCAGCTTGGCATAAGAAGGGCTATTAGCCTTCAGTCACATGATCAGCATGCATATCCCATTCTGGGCACCCTTCAGCCGTCCAGACGAAAGAACGTTCATCCCGACTAAACTGTCCAAAATAGCGCCGCAACAGCACCTCGGGAAACTCGAAGGGAGCTCCGTGAACGCTGACATACATGGACGTGCCACTACGGTGCGAAATAACCACAGAACTCACATCGGAATGCAGCTGGAAGGAGCGCCCAGCATAGCGCTCGATGAAATCCCTGTAGACAACCGGGGAACACAGCTTAACGACCGCATGGTGACTGTAAATTAGCTGGACACCATCTACGTCCGCCACGACAACCGTCAACACGTCAAACAAGGCTACATCCACGAGCTGGTAGTCCACATTCCTGGAAAATTCAAGTCCAAAAGTCAATGAACGTTGCACCGGGGGAAGACACTCCCCCCCCCCCCCATCTCACAGTTGAACGCGGGCTCAAGCCCCCGCGAACCACACCACCAATTTTTAAGAGAGAAGATAGATCACTTGTGTCAAACTATCGGCCAATTAGCTTAACGTCTATTGTGGGAGTTACTTGAATCGATAATTGCAAATTCGTCATCATCTTGAAAAACATAAATTAATAAATGATTCACAACATGGATTTACAATTAGGATAAGGAAAATTATCAGGATAAGGATTTAGGGTGGGACGGGAGGAAGGAATAGTGCCTAACCACTTGAACGATTGGGGATTGAACGCCGACCTGCATGAAGCGAGACCGTCGCTCTACCGTCCAACCCAAGTGGTTGGGCAGGGCGTGGGGAAGATAAATAAAACAGTGTACAATATACCTAATAAAGATACGAGGGGCAAAGGAACGAAGGTTCGACTGAAAAAATAGAGGGGCAAAGGGAACATTATTCCGGACCAAGAAAACGGTAGAGTTAGGAACCACCAGAAAAAGCTGAAGGGAAGGGAGGTATAACCATCAGCTCCTGGAGACAGATCAGAAGTTAAGAGTTCAGGAAAGTACGCAAAGAAACCAAACATATTTCATTGAAGAACATAGCAGACAGGTGAATAAAATAACGGAGAAAACTAAGGCAAAGAACATAAACTAGGGAGGATCAGGAATTGCAGTAAATTCAAGGTGAAGGGAGGGAGATTGGGGGAGGAGTCACAGAGATAACTCCAGCAAACTAGACCAGATAAATCCAGAGTTGAGAGAGCAGTAGGGAGGAGCAGAGGCGAACTCATGGGGGTCTGGAGAGGGAGGAGGTAGTGGAGAGAGGGCGGGTGAACAACGACAGACAACCTGTCCTCGGGATACCATAATACTCATGTCACATAATGCTAATAGTTCCTATGCTGCTAATGTTCACAGTTTCCCTATGGTAGATTTACAGTTATTAGCTATCACCAGGCACCAACCCGTCCTCACCAAGCCATTGAGGAATGTTCCATCTGTAGAACGTCCCATAGTACCCGTCCCGTCGCCGTAGACAGCAGAACAGTCGGATCAATTTTGAACGATAATTATTATTTTCCATTCTTCTGGTGTCCTCACCTAGTTGTGCTTGCCGGGATTGAGCTCTGGATCTATGGTCCCGCCTCTCAACTGTCAAACAACTGGTGTACAAATTCCTGGACCAACTGGGCTCATATCTACCTTACCTTGAGGTGATTTGAAAATCACCTAAAGATTGATCAAATGTGATCTACATTTGAAACTGTGTATGGAGTGTGCCTCCACAACATCACTGCCTAATGCATTCCATCTGTTAAGTACTCTGACGCTGAAAAAGTTCTTTCTAACGTGCCTGTAGCTCATTTGGGTACTGAGTTTCCACCTGTGTCCCCTTTTTTGTGTCCCACCAATGCTAAACACTTTATCTTTATTTACCCTCTGAGAATTTTATAGGTAGTAATCATGTCTTTCCTAACTTTTCTGTCTTCCAGTGTCGTGAGGTTCGGTTACAGTAATCTTTCCTCGTAGCTCATTCCTCTCGGCTCGTGGAATAAACCTGGTGGCATACCTCTGAACCTTTTCTAATTTCGTTTTGTGTTTGACTAGATGTGGCCTCCACGCTGGAGCCGCATATTCCAGTATTGATCTGACATACGATGTATACAAGGTTCTGAATGATTCCTTACACAAGTTTCCTAAGGAGAAATTTGCGTAATTTCCATCTTATTCGAATAGGATCAGCTACATCTTATTGAAGGCTCATAGTTTAGTTCCGAGAAATCTTGGTAGTTCTCAGTAAATAATAATAATTATTCCATGAGTTATTATATATAAATATTTCAATTCTGTAATTCGACCTTGTGGAATACAGAGCTCGGAGGACGGCACGGAGACCTTGTGGGACTGAGCAGTGCTCCAAATTTAGCTAAATCATTTGCTCGTAAGGAGGGAATTGATTACCATCTCTGATTGCCTCTGAGCAACCTGAGGGCAGCAATATTCCGAGAAAATCAAGAAAATATAATTGATTTGAGGCAATGTTAAATAATGAATAATAATAATTAGTATTATTAAAATTATTAATTAAGTTTTATAGTTCACCTATGTATTCATAGCTACCACTTATGGCTCCTTATTTTAATATGTGGATGATTTTTTGGATAGCTTAATAATGAAGATTGTAGTGAAGTTGTCAGCGAAAATGATAGCTGTTGACGGATGAATACTCTCTGTACTAAAATAGTTTACTCTTTACTGAAAATAGTTAAACAAAAAAGTTATAATAAATCTCCATTCTGTGTCAACAAATGTTTCAACCATGATTTAAACCACTATTCTACAGTGCATCCTGTTAAAGGTTAGCACTTAGGAAAAATCTTGGTACTTCTTAGTAAATTATAATAAGCACTCATAAATTATTACTTATAATAATGACGCTTTCGCTAAACAACATTATATACAATAGTGTATGCTTTAAAATCTTAGAGAATGAGTTGTAGGGATGTCAATAGAAAACGATGTGATGTTGGAATGTCTATAGGGTACACTACTGCAAACAGGATGGATATAGAGGCCACAACAAGTTTGTTTATTTATTCATTTATATACATACAAGAAGTTACATTGGGTTTATGAGAGTATATAGCCTGATGTGTTTACAGTCTTGTAAAGCCACTAGTACGCACAGCGTTTTGGGCAAAAGTTTCAGCCCCGCTCCTATGCCAGGTAAGTCCATCACGGGCTCACCATAGCCCGTGCTACTTGGAACTTTTAGTTCCCAGTAGCTGAATCTTAAACAAGAAGAAGTTTCGGGCAAGTCACGCAATGTTTGACGCTACTTGTGCCGAATAATATTCTGAACAATGTCATCCTGGACCTTAATAATTATTATAACGCATATAAATGTCCACACACTTCAATAGGTTAAAATCACTTAATTTGTCATTAACGAGCAATATCTTAAGTCATTTGAAAGCAAATATTTAACACCATCCAGTGTTGTGTTAGGAACTTTGGGTTGTTGGGTTTCTTAGTCTGTTATTTCATACATTGTATATTGTAATTGTTGAGCGGCCATTAACAGTTCTTGACTGATAAACGATTACTACTTCACTGCCAGTCTTACCTGGGACGCGGTCGGGTCAAGATACCTGCTCCGCACCTTCCCCCCCCCTCCCCCCATGCTGGGTACTGAGATGGAGACTCAGTCACCAGAAGACATGGCTACTTCTCACGGCGTTATTAACATGGACCCTGAAAGCAGCCAGTCAGACGAGGAGGGCGAGTATCTAGAAGTTCTGACAAGGAATAAGAAGAAACGAAGAAGACAGGAGGCAAGGCGTAGTGTGGACAGTAATACACTTAACGGAAACGATAAAAGAATGAAGAACGACGCCGAGACTGATGCAGACAAACGGACGGAACGATGTCAGGAAGGTGAGGATCAGCGGAGATGGAGGCTTCTCTTCCCTGCCTCATGCACGCTGGCCTATCATCAGAAGCTGCTGTGGACCGTCAAACTCGGAAGAGAACACCGCAAGTTCGAGCCCCTGCTGAAGGAAGGTGTAAACAGACCTTACTTAACGGTAGGTTCTATGGAGGCAGTGGAGTATCTTACCCAGCAAGGATACGATGGAATTCTTATGGAAATACCGGAGGGGAACGAGAAGCTGACGAAGGTAATTATCTATAAATACCCTCAGATTCTGGACCCCGAGTTTATACTCGACGACCAACGATTTGTGTGGGCCAAGCGTCACCTTATTAAAGGTGAAGCTAGGAGTCAGGTGGTGGCTCTAGTGAGAGGTGACGTACCCGAAAAAGTGTTCATCACCGGGGCTGGCTACAGGCATGTAGCAAAGTATGTGGAAGAGCCCATAATATGCCTGAAATGCTGCAGATGGGGGCATAAATCCTGGAGATGTCAAAATGATCCACGATGTCGTTTCTGCGGAAAGTCTCACCTCTCTACTGTGTGTAGAAACAGACTGAATCTGGGTGAGAAAATAGTTCCCAGATGCTGCAACTGTGGAGGTGTTCACAATGCGAGCTCGGCTGTGTGTAGCAAGAGGCCGAGTATGGCTGTTCTCCGGCCGGTGAATGTTACAGAGCAAGCAAGAGCTCTTACCCAGACACCGGGAGCACAGCAAAACAGTCTGCCCCAAACAGTGCCAGTGAACCGGACGAATGCGTGGGTAAAGGAGTCACCTTTACTTAGGCAGGCTCCAGCAACAAGCAGCCACGCCACCACTCAGGACTCCGGCAGTGACAGTGTAACGGTGAGTGAAGTGGCTACTGTGGCTCAGAGAGAGGGTCATAATAATATGGTCAAGGAAGTGTGGGCTGAACTTAAAAAAGTTGGTGAGTTCCTCCAAAATCTGGGGCAGAGAATCGAGTCCATCGAGGCTAAATTAAACGTTCAGGAGGTCAAGGAAAATCACAAAACGGTGAAGGATAGTCAGGATATAGTGGTTGAGGACAAAAATGAAATATTGAGTGATGAAATGAAGGAAAGTGAAGTGTGTGTGAATGATGGTAGTCGTAGTGAAAGGAAGAACCCTATAATTACACATAAAATGAAGGAATCATTTGGGCCAATAATGGACATCTCAGGGCTGAAAAAATCTCTTGAGAATCGCAATGTCGCTTTTACTGGTGAACTTGGGAGGAGGTGGGAGATGTTATACAAGGTATGGCTATCATTTAGTGAACTTATTGGGGATGACTTAGGCAATGAATTGATTAATAATGGATCACCCTAGACTGAAAGTGTTGTCAGAGGACCCCGAAGGAGAATTCATAGACAGCAAACACCATAGTAAGGCAAACAGACTGGAGGCAAAGCGCCGCCATTTATCAGAGGTAAACAGAAATGAGGCCGACGCCACGCGGCCTCAATATCCACACCCACCGCTCAACCAAGGTAGGCCAAGCTCTTCGGAGTTACAAACCTTTATCATTGCTTTTGAGGGCGAAAATGAGAATATTTTCCGAAATAGTAGGGCACAAAGCATCCTATATAATGCCATTCCCCACAAATTCGGAATCGACGTGCACGATATCAGACCAAACAAACTAAAGAACCTGATCGCAGTGGATCACAAACACAGCGCGGAACTGGAGATTTCAAACATTACTGACATCTGTGGTTACAAAGTTAGGTGCTATAAACCACTAGGAGACAGATTAGTGAAATATGTAATCCGGCATGTTGTAGACATCAGCGCAGAAGACATTAAGGCACAACTCGACACAAATGGCATCCCACTCTATGAAATAAAAAAATTTATGCGACGAACGAACGGAGAACTGAGTGATACAGGCACCGCCCTGCTTACTTTTCTGGACTACGTTCCCCCTGATAGGATTTGGTTAAACGGCTTCCTCCACAAACTAGAGGTGTATGTTCCGCGTCCCACCCAATGTTTTAAATGCAAGGGTTTTAACCATACCTCGAAGGGCTGCACTAAAGATATCAAATGTGGGAAATGCTCTGGTTCCCACTACACACAAACCTGTGCATCGGATACACTCACCTGCTCAAACTGTGGTGGCGAGCATGACATCACATTTAAACAATGTCCCTCTTACGTAGCAGCAGCAGCGAAAATGAAGGTTCCCCCTACCACCAACCTGCTATACAGCAGCGCATTAAAAAAACCTTCCTCAGCTCATCACCAACCTCTACCTCACACTCAACCACAACCTTCGCTTGTACCGGATATCCCTGTCTCCGACAATCCCGCAACCCCAGGGTCCAACCACCTCTCACAAAACGCGCAACTGAATCCTGATTTAGTTGAAACTCTCGTCACTCGCCTCGAAAATGATCTTATTGAAACGATCGTCACTCGCATCGAAAATGCACTGGAAAAGACCCTGGACCGACTCCTAACAAAATTTTTTGCCCAAGTACCACAACCCACCCCTGAGGCTGACCCAACAGACCCCCCATCAACAGTTACGGACACTGACATCCGCCCAAATAAAGCTACCAATGCTGGACACACATTGTTTGATCAGATGATGGAAAAACTCCTAATTACCTCCTTAGCGCGCCTCACCAAAACCACTCCCCAGGCTGACGTGCCACAAACCCCAACCACCAGTACCAAGAGTAAGACACAGCCCCCATCCACATCTAGGTATCCAACTCGTACCACTATGAGCGCACCAAAGAAAACAGACACATCCACAACCCAAACATCCTAAATGGCTCCCCTAACCTTCATGACTTGGAACGCAAAAAGCATCAAAACATCCCTCACAGAACTTAAACAATTCCTCTACTCATCCAAACCGGACTTAGCATTCATCACCGAATCCTGGCTCACTCCCAAACAAAATCCCGTATTTAAAAACTTTCAGATGCAGAGACTGGACAGACCCAACCGTATGGGGGGTGGTATTTTCCTTCTAACACGAAGTAATATGACATGTAAACCTGTAACACTAACGTATTTTGTGAACGGTAAATTAGAAGTTCTAGCATGCCTAATACCTTATAATGGTACACACATATCCTTTCTGGGTATATACAACCCTGGAGGCACCATAAACTCAAATGAACTGGAATTTTATCTTAACCAATTACGACACCCGATCATTGTTACAGGTGATCTCAATGCTAACCACCCCACATGGAGTAGAGGTACCCAAAATACTGCAGGCACCGATTTGTACAACTACTTGGACACTACACCATATACTCTTCTTTCGCCGCCCTACCTTGCAACCTACTTTAACTACAGAACCAATTATGAAGCCTCACTGGACATCTGCTTTGGCTCTGCACACTTTCAACATGAACTACAGTTTCATACTGGACCAGATATTGGTAGTGACCACAAACCCCTCATAATAAAATTTACTAACTTTCACCCACCAACCTACCCGCTTACGCTTCCCAAGTGGAACATAAAGTACCTAGACAAGAAAAAATGGGCTGATATTGTCCGCCTCCCAGACACAGATGAAGTAGACCCTAACAAGCGCCTGTCCACAATCACCTCGGCCATAAATTCTGCAGCCACCCAAATGCTTAAGAAAACTTCAGGACATAGGTCCAACAAACCACTTAAACCGTGGTGGAACGCGGAATGTGCACGAACAGTCGCTTTACGCCGACGAGCCATTCAAAAACAAAGACGTCAACCCTCCCTACAGAACTGGGTCAATCTCCGGCGGGCTACAGCAGCGGCCAAAAAAACCATACTATCAGCAAAACGAGCATCATGGGCAACATTCTGTGATAGCCTCACACCCACAACGCCGCACTCAAAAGTCTGGGCTACTTTTAACAGCATTAAAGGTCGCCCAACATTCCCTTCGTTCCCCCTGATGATCAACGGTTCACTCTGTCAAACACCTCAGGAGCGTGCAAGTGTTCTCGCTGAATGCCTTAAAGTTACCCTCTCAACACCCTTCCTTCATGCCCAAGAACTCTCTCTCAGACAAGAAATTGACCGTGCCATACCGCTGCCCATGCTCGGCGTCGACAACGTGTACACCTTAAGCGAGCTACGATTGGCCTTAAACCGCCTACCTCTTGGCAAGGCACCTGGAGAGGATGGAATTCCATATGAGCTCATCAAATATCTTCCACCGACTGCACACAGCACTCTTCTAAACTATTACAATCTATGCTGGACTCACGGAAATATTCCTTCACAATGGCAGACCAGCATTATTCTTCCGTTCCTTAAACCAGGAAAAGACCCATCCCAACCTGCGTCATACAGACCTATCTCCCTACTATCATGCCTCAGTAAAGTCATGGAAAGGCTAGTACATACTCGCCTCCAATGGTACCTAGAGTATAACAATATTATACCTTCACTCCAAGCTGGATTTCGACCGCAATGCTCCACGCTAGATCAAATACTCTGCCTTGAACATGAAATCCGCACCTCTCTCAGAAGCAGTAAATATTGTCTTGTTGTCTACCTAGACCTCAAAGGAGCTTTTGATAGCATTCCTCATACTTGCCTCCTCGCAAAGCTTGCACGTTTAGGCGTACAGGGAAGATTACTTTTATGGTTACAGTCCTATCTCACAAACCGGACCTCCAAAGTCTTTATACAAGGCGAGTTTTCCGATGGCATCCCAATACAAACAGGTGTCCCACAAGGCTCCATACTAAGCCCAACCCTATTTGCCGCATTCTTAGCAGATTTGCCTAACACCCATCCTGTTCACCTCTCGGCGTACGCCGACGATTTAACATTGTATTATTCAGACAATGCCCTACCAAATACAGTCTCTACAATGCAAACAGCACTGGACCACCTCATAGATTGGACACAACAATGGGGCCTTCAAGTCAGTACTACCAAAACCTGCTATCAGATTTTCACTAAAAAAAGACTACTTCATCTACCCACCCTCACAATACACAACACTCCCATCCAACACGTACGAGAACATAAATATCTTGGCATGCGCTTAGACTCCCCCTTACTTACCTGGAAAGCACACATTCAACACCTTAAACAGACGACACAACCTCGACTCGCCATACTTAAAGCCCTCACTGGCACCACCTGGGGAGCACACCATAAAATCTTGCTCCGTTTCTATACAACCTACATTCGCAGCCAACTAGACTATTGTTGCCAGGCATATGCGTCGGCGGCGCCCACTAACCTACAGAGCCTCGAGGTCATACAAAATAATGCCATGCGACTTATATGTGGCGCAATGCGTTCAACTCCAATCCTCGGACTTTACGGGGAAACAGGCCTCACAAGCCTAACCACCAGACGAGACATTATGTGTGCCAACTATCTGTCACTCTGCACCACTGCTCACCAGACACACCCATACAGATCAAAAATTAACCCAACAGTTAACCCATATAACCCCCGCTCCCCAACCATTCACTCGCAACCTTTCCTCACACGGGCTACAAATAACCTCAATATAGACCTCTCCCTACTTCAAAACTGTGAAACCCAACCTCCTGTTCCCCCCATTCCACCTTGGCTTTATACAACTCCTAATACAGCAATACAACTCGAGGACAACATTCCAAAATCTGCACCAAACTCAGCCATAGCCTCAGTCTTTGTCTCAACAATGAAAAATTGCTACCCAAATACCACAGAGATTTACACAGATGGGTCTCGCATCTTCACGAACAACGTACCCTCGGTCACTTGCGCTGTATGGATACCGGAATACCATCTCAAGCAGGGATGGCGGTTACCAAACCAACTATCTATTTTCACAGCGGAATTATATGCCTTGTATCAAGCTCTCCAAATCATCACAACATTACCAGTTGGGATATATACAATCTGTAGTGACTCCAAGAGCGCGATTCAAGCAATTTCGTACTCTTCGAAAACATGCAAGGAGATTGTCTACCCATGCCTTCAACTTCTTCACAAACATCAATTGAACGGTTATGACACCTCTATCCAATGGGTCCCAGCACATTGTGGTATTCTCCATAATGAACTTGTAGACCAACTAGCCAAAGCAATGCACGACACGCCTCACCTCACCCGTCATCCAATTCCCCATGTTGCACGTAAAGGAGCCTTCAAAGATACCATCTCCCAGGATTTTGCAACAAACTGGAAAACGTTATGCTCACCTTTGCACTATGGGTCCATTAAAAAGAAATGGGAAACTTGGAAACATGTCCGATATAAAAGCAGAGAAATTGATGTAACGATGACCAGATTAAGGCTGGGACACACCAAACTAGCAGCACACAGCTCTAAGTACAGAACAGACATCAACGAACTCTGTACTCACTGTCAGGTGCCTGAAACAGTCGAACACTATCTCCTGCACTGCTTCCGACATTATAGTGCCAGAGTAAATTTCAAACAAGTCTTTATCGCACTTAAAATACCCTTTACCATCGAGCATATATTAGGAGGCGGTGACCACTCGTCACAAGAAAAATACCAAATAGTCAGAGCACTGGCTAAATATCTCCAATCGACCAACAAATTGGGTCACATCTGACCCGCGCCACATTTATACCTGGCGCCACCAACAGCTAAACACAGAAAACAACTACCTCGTCGCAACACCAAGGATCAGCTGACGCCATAAACACAACACACCGCCCTACGGTGCGGCAAGTCTCCCTCTAACACACACCTCTGTTTTAATCACCGTTCCTCTATCTACAGCACAAAGCAACAAGCACCTTGGTAGCTCCGATCGTCTTCAACATAAAAGCGTCCAACAACATCAGTACTGGTGCAGTCATCGGGAGGACAAACCCTTCATGCAAACTGCACCTACTATCAACAAGAAGAAGAAGTTGTCATGGAATGTTAATGGTTTGAGAAACAGGGTTACAGATGTTCATTGTTATGTGATGGGAAATGATATTGATGTTGTAGCTCTCCAAGAGACAGGGGATAGGAATGAAGGATTATTGAAATTAAATGGCTATAAAGGGTTTCACCTCTTCGCTGCAAATAACATCAGAGGCACGTCAATTTATGTTAAGAACTCCATACCAGCAGAGTTAGTAGAACCGCCATCAAAAACGCAAGGTATAGAGAGTGTCTGTGTTAAATTATCATTAAGGGAAGGGGAATTTATTGTAGTTAATTTGTATGTATCCAGGAACTGCTTCGACGCTAACTATTTACCTGACTGCATTTATACTAATCCTTCACTGGTCATTGGGGACCTTAATGCTCGGCACACAAGCCTTGGGACAGTGGGTAGTATTAATACTAATGGGGTCAAGTGGTTACAGTTTCTACAAGATCATCCAGATACCTGTCTATTGGGAAACAATGAACCAACTCACATCAGGGGAGGACGGCTTGACTATGCCTGCGTTTTAAACTCTCAGGGGATTATGGGGGAGGCTCGGGTTGTTCGGGAACTACTTAGTGACCACTTTGCCTTGAACGTTGAATTACCACTGGGGAAAAAACAAGTCCACTTTCAAAGGAAAAGGCTAAATATTAAGAAAGATATGAAAAATTATTTTATTCAAAATATGGGAGATTGGTATCAACATTACACGCCGCTCTGCGTTGATAGTTTTTACGAGGACATGGTCGAGAACATAGAGAAATTAGTACAGAGGGAAAATAACGGGGGCAGGGGAAGCAAGACGCACGGACCTAAGAAATTTAAATATTCCAATGATCAGCAAGTCAAGGGATGGGAGAGAATGCTACGGGGTGCGCATAAAGCATGGTTAAAAAATGGAATGAGGGATGAAGAGAAAAATACAATGTTGGAAGTGGCTAGGGAATGCAGTCAGGTGAGGAAGGAGGCGCGGGACAGATACTGGCAAGACTTTGCTCAGGCCATTGGTAATACTAAGAACCTTAAAGACATATGGAGAGCAGTAAATAAAGTCAGGGGTTGTAAGACTAAATTCATTGCTCACTCAGATCCAGGGAAAGTTGCTAATGAGTTAGTAGATAAATGGGCAAGTGCTGCTGGTATGGAGTCCTTACCTGCAGACACGAGAGTCACCATTGAGTCATGGGAAAATATTAGAAATGGAGTAACTTTATGTGCCTTAAATACAAGATCTATAGCATGCACTGAGATAACCCACGATGAGCTACTGGATGCTATAAAAAGTGGCAGCTCCACTGCTCCGGGAAAAGATGGAGTAACGTATGACATACTTAATTATTTAGCCGGTATGAAACCTAATCCCTTACTTGATTTGTTTAATATGAGTTATAGAGAGGGAAAGTTACCAAGAAAATGGAAAGAGGCTGTCATCATTCCTATCCCTAAGTCAAACGGAGGCTACAGACCTGTCTCCTTAATATCCTGCTTTTGTAAAATGATGGAAAGGATTTTGTTAAATAGGCTACTCTACCTTGTAGGTGATAACATGTCCAATAATCTCTTTGGTTTTATCAAAGGCAAAAGTACTGCGGATTGTCTCTTAAAGTGTTTGTCTAATGTGGATGACAATTGTAGAGTTTTTGTTGATCTACAAGGAGCGTTTGATAAAGCCAATGGGGAAGTAATCTTATACGAATTAGCCAATCTGGGAATAACCGGGAGATTGCTACACTGGATAAGGGATTACCTGCAAGGCAGAAAAGGTCAGGTGTATTACCAGGGATACATGTCTGAGGAACGGAGGTTTCAGTTAGGTACCCCACAAGGGGGAGTATTAAGTCCCACCTTATTCAATGTATTAATGAACAGATTAGCATCAGAGATGTATCCTCCAGGGGTCACGACGATCATATATGCTGATGACATTCTTATACAAGGCACTTCTGGGAACAAAATTCAAGATGCTCTTAACATACTTGGTACAACCTGTCACAAGTTAGGCTTAGTTATAAATGCAGATAAAACCAAATACGAGTATAGGAAACGAAGAAATATAACACTTACTCTAAATGGTGTGGAACTGAGCCGTGTACAGAAGTACAAGTATCTGGGCATGTATGTTGGATACACATGTGAGAGTAAAAATGCTGAAATAAATCATATCAGCACCTTATGTAAAGCCCGTCTGCATCCTCTAAAAGCACTGGCTTTTTCTGGTAAAGGTGTTGGGGTACCTATCTTGCGGATGTTATACATAAGCACTGTTCGATCCCTGATAGACTACGCAGCACCCGTATTGTCTTACACAGGCCAAGGCAGAATTCAAAAAATAGAGCTGATACAGAACGAGGCTATGAGGATTATTCTTGGATGTCAAAGAAATGCAATGATTGAAATAATGAGAATGGAATTAAATTTACAGAGTGTGTGTGATAGAGTCCGTGACATTAACACTAGAGTATCTATTCGTTTCATGCGGAGAAAAGGAGGGGATAAGCTGTTTGAGAGCGTTCAGACCTGCTTGAGTGACGTACACACTTCCAGGAAACTGAGGGAGACTCGCTATACGAGAGGATTAGCTCATGACCTCAGGGAATACGACGTACTTGACTGCTGTAAACCCTCTCGAAAGTGTAATATGTCTGCTCCCTGGAAAGTACAGAAAATAGACGTCGAAATTGTACCCCTCAAGGTGAAAAAGATTCATCATGAACCGGGACAATTACGGTGTTTGTATGGAAGCATGATATCTCGGTTACCAAGAGGCAACAGTTTACATGTATATTGCGACGGGTCGGTGGCGGAGGATGGCAGGGCAGGGTGTGGTGTCCTAATAAGGGATTATACGGAGTTTGGGACTGTGGACAGGATAATTGAACTCCGGCTTAGTAATTATATATCATCCACACAAGCTGAACTGCAGGCCATTCTGGCGTGTTTGGAGGAAGTACGTCATGACGACAAAAATGTTTTTGTATTTGTCGATAGCCGAGGAGCACTGGAGTCCTTAAACAGTAGAAACCCAGTCTTCATGTCTATAGTGGAGGACTGTAAGAGAAGAATAACTGAGATACAGCTGAAAGGTTATAGTGTGAAATTCATGTGGATTCCATCTCATGTTGGAATAGTGCTCAACGAGGTGGCGGATGACTTGGCCAAACGTGCCACATCAAAACCACAAGTTGACATTGAATGTGAATTCACAATGAGACAAATAAGAAGCAAAATCAGAAATATTCAGGCACAGGCGGGAGTGGAGAGGAGAGAGATAATGTATGAGAGTAGTCAAACCATGCAACACTACATGTATGTGAGTCAAAACACCCATTTCACTTATGGTAAAATGAGAAATGCTTGGAGTGACTCTGTGTACATGCGGCTCAGGCTTGGGTACAAATATTACTGGGAATATGGGATAGATGTTCATGGTAATGACACGAAGTGTAAACTATGTGGCATGTTAAGGTCTCACACCCTTGCCCATTATATTCTTGATTGTCCGTTGATTAGTGTATATAGAAACACTGAGATAAGGACTGTTCCTGAACAAATAGCCTGGATGTGTCACAACGGAAAGGTTGATGATATTCTTGAGAGATATAAGAATTTTGCACCAAGATTGTAATATTTTGTTGAATTATCTGCAGGTGTCTTGCAAATCGTCTATACAGTATACCTAGGTCATAAAAGTATTTGTGTGTACGTCTGATACCATACTCCTTGTGAGGGAGGAAATGTATATTTTTACCTCTCAGAATGTTTGGTAATATGTTTATTTGTGATGTGTGTCTATGTATGTATTAACACGTTGTACTGAACGGGGTGAGAATAGCTTGAGCTACCTCATCCCTTTGTGTGTATTTTACCTCAATAAACTTATTTCAATTTCAATTTCACTTCACTGCCGATTCTATTGCAAATGTTGTTCTGTTGTACCTGTTGTTCTGTTGCAACAGTTACAATAAAATGTTCTATTTGGTTTGTGAATTAGATCCTGGTTTAGAACTATGAATTTAGTTCTATAATTAGTTCTATAATTTATTTAGTTCTATAATTAGAACTATGGTATTTGTGCTTGGGGCTCTACTACCCAAAATCATTTACGTCCTCTAATTACTCAACACAAAGCTGCTATTAGGACAATATCCAATTCTGGCCCCAGACATCACTCGGTACCCCTATTCAAATCCCTGAATATGTTAGACATTAAGTCACTGCACATTCTCTCATGTGTACTATACATATACAAAACGCTAAATTGTAATGCTAATCCTGATCTCAAAAGCTTCATAGAAGGTTGTAACAGAACCCATGAGCATCACACCAGAAATAAATACAGTTTTGATATTCCTAGAGTACGACTTAATCAAACCAGAAATGCTCTACAAATCAAGGGGCCCAGAATGTGGAATGACCTTCCCAACCATGTTAAAGACAGTACCTCTCTCAACCAGTTTAAGATAAAAACTAAACACTACCTAATAAATTCCCTGTAACCTACCTCACTCCTCTATTGTCAACCCATGTCTGTTATTTTCTTTTTTTTTAATCAACACTGTCAACCTATTGTATTTGTGCTGCTTTTTCAGTCATGTTCCCCCTTTTTTTATCTTTATTTGTATTTGTTCTCAACACTTTTTATTCTTTATGCTCAATTAGTATTAAGTTCTAGATATTAATGTTTTTCTTGCCCGAAACGCATTGCGTAATAGTGGCTTTAGGCATTGTATGTACTAGCTCTATCTATATATCAATCCATTAATGTAACATCACTTGTATGTATATACCTTACCTGAATAAACATCTGAATCTGAATCTGAATCTGAATCAGATTTTGAAATTAACAACTTCAAACATTCAAGCTGGGGATCATTATTCAACCCGTCCTCGACTCGTCAAAAATTCAAATTAAAAAATTCAAATGTTTATTCAGGTAAAGTACATACATACAAAAGGTGATACAAAAATTGATAGATTTATAGATAGAGCTAGTACATACAATGCCTAAAGCCACTATTACGCAAAGCGTTTCGGGCAAACGCAAAACGCAAAGCGTTTCGGGCTGTCAACTAATGTTTCAACCCATGATATAAACCAATATTCTGCAGTGCATCCTGTTAAAGGTTAGCACTTAGGAAAAATCTTAGTACTTCTTAGTAAATTATAATAAACACTCATAAATTATTACTTATAATTATTACTTATGCAGTCTCCGTGGTGTAGTGGTAAGACACTCGCCTGGCGTTCCGCGAGCGCTATGTCATGGGTTCGTATCCTGGCCGGGGAGGATTTACTGGGCGCAATTCCTTAACTGTAGCCTCTGTTTAACGCAACAGTAAAATGTGTACTTGGATGAAAAAAACGATTCTTCGCGGCAGGGGATCGTATTCCAGGGACCATAGGATTAAGGACTTGCCCGAAACGCTACGCGTACTAGTGGCTGTACAAGAATGTAACAACTCTTGTATATATCTAAAAAAAAAAAAAAAAAAAAAAAAAAAAAAACTTATAATAATGACGCTTTCGCTAAACAACATTATATACAATAGTGTATGCTTTAAAATCTTAGAAAATGGATTGTAGGGATGTCAATAGAAAACGATGTGATGTTTGAATGACTATGGGGTACACTACTGCAAACAGGATGGATATAGAGGCCACAAGAAGTTTATTTATTTATTCATTTATATATATACAAGAAGTTACATTGGGTTTATGAGAGTATATAGCCTGATGTGTTTACATTCTTGTAAAGCCATTACATCCAGCGGTCGACACCACAGACGCATTCGTAAATTTTTACGTGCTGTTCATTCACAACGGAAATTTTCTCAAATATAAATTAATATTATAATATATTAGCATATTATGCATATATTCGCACAGGTTAGGTTCGGTGTTTAGGTTCTGTTGGCGATTATTTGTTTTTGTAGTACGTGGGTGAAGCATTTACAGTGTTGAGGTTCAAACACAATTTTTCAGTGAATCACTTGTTCCAGAAGTGTTCGAACGTCAACAGTTGCGAGTCGTGTCAGCTCGTCCTCCAATCAAAGACCCAAAAGTGATTCCAAGCACCCGCCTGGAATCGGCATGTGCATGGAATGGACTTTGATCTTTGTTTGGAGACGGGCTGTGGAAGGTGGTAAATGATCATCGGAGATACATGAGGATTACTTGTCGCCACAAATAGAAGTGCAGAACGGGAGTTAATGGAACTGTCGAGGTTTAAGTTTGAAAATTTGCTGAACAGAGGAAAGGCAGAGGTCGAAAAGTGTCGCAACGCACGATACTTAAAAAAAAAAAAAAAAAAAAAGGTAACTATTAGAACGCATAAAGCCGTTATGACTATTGAGGGAATGTGTGTGCAAGGATTTATGATAATGATGCCTGACCACTTAGACAGACGAAGATTTAACGCCAACCTGCAAGGAGACACCATCGCTGTACCTTCCAGTCCAATGTTAGTGTTAAATGTTAAAGACAGCTGACGTGGCACAAACACTCGGGGTAAAAATGTCTTCTCTCCTGAGAAGAGACCGCAAGTGCGCCAGTCAGAGGAAGAGGACGCGAGACCCTCACCATTTGGCCCTTCTTATGGGTTTGCCGTATGAAAATTCAACAACGGTCCTTAACACGAGGGCTGGGGTTGGAGGAAAAAAATATTGATGTAAAAATTAATCTTACACACCTGAGTGCATTACCACGGTCCGATAATATTTGTCCATTTGAGGTATTACGCTATTGCTATTTGTGTATTGAATTAAGGGCAGAGGTAGAACACCTTGACAACCCGGATGCATGCGGGAATTGTGTAAAATCCCAGTTTTTCCCAGAGGCTGCGGGATCCCTATGAGTGCAGTAGCACTCCATGTTGCAATTCTTTTGACCATGCCGTTGCCCAACCGACTATGGCGCATCTGGGATCATCCCAGACGTTAGGTTTGAACCCTCATCACGGCCCTTGTGGATTTGTTCATTTTTTTTTTATCAGAGTCCCTTACTCTCTTCAGATTGGAAAAACAAAAGGCAGTTGTACACAATGTTTATTCTGGCATCCAAAAAGTCTTTAATTATTTACATAAAATTTTCTCTATCATCCATATCCATAATTTATTTATTTATTGCAATACAGTATTATAAATTTTTCATTAGAGCCTATTTCAATTTCTGGCACTTCATTACACCAAACTAAGAATAAACTTGGTTCTTTTCATACATAAATAGAGTACACTTACATTCTAAAGCATTCATACCAAACAAAAAAAAAAAAATAATAGAATTCAATATATCTTAAGAAAATATTGAAATTGCACAGGTTCCTCTGGTACAGTTGATTGTACACAAGCCCGAGGACTCAAGATGCAGGTTCAATCCAATTGTATGACTATTTTCTGTTAAACTGTACTGTAATCATTATGAATGGCCATATTGCTTGTAATATAAAAAACAAATTTAAACATTGTCTTTATATAAAGGTTTTATGAACAAATCCACAAGGGCCGTGACGAGGGTAGTGGATGTGTTCATTTGATGCATCGACGCTATTCTGTGTGTAAAGGTTTTATATAAATGATCTATATTAGGACAGCTGCATGTACATAAAACCACTTAGAAGTATTCCACACACATTCCCATTCAAATGATTCTTACATACATATACATACCAAGAATAATTCAATATGTAACACCCAATGCTCTTCCACATCAACATCTGGAACACCAAAAAAGTTGCAGAAAGGATACTGTAGGAACTGTAATGGCCATCAATAAGTCTCAAATGCCTAAACCATTGACGACTTCAAATTAACATTATTAGATTAAAATAAATAATTTAAATTACCATTTATGATTGTGTGAAAACCATGCAAAACTAACAATTTTCATTTTTTTTTTTAAACACTGGGATAGTATTGCATGAATTAAATAAGGTACCCCTTATTATCCTGCAAAATTTAATTGCATTAATATTATACAATCGGTATCTCGAATGCCCTACTGTATACATAACAGAAATTGGTATACAGGTATATATATTATCCTCAATATCCTTCCAGCACCATAAAGGTTAAGACATACCTCGGCTACGTCAGTAGTAACCACTATGAAATGCCTTCAGTAAACAAAAATTAGTTACAAAATGTATTTAAACAGATATGAAGTTTTTCCTCCCGGGACTAACAATGACTTGCTCAGATTTCATAATTATGGCCAATTATCAAGATATTTAATAACACGCGAGACTTCATGGACGGCACAATCCCATGATGTCTAAAAAGCTTTGCGTTATGCATTTGACAAACTCTCCACTTGTAGCGAATTAAATTATTAGTAAATTTATGGGGGCAAATTATTCTATAATTTCCATGATAGACAGATGCACTATTCCACATCTATACTACAGTGAATTGTTTGGCATTTTCTTTAAGTTGGTTTCATTAATCCATCTTAACCACCCCATCCTCTCACCTAATACTACTGTACATAGCAGTTTTAACAGAATTGATCTGTTAAAAAAAGAGAGGCATTAGTAAAAATTAAAGTAACGTAATAGTAACACTTTTTAAGCCTTGGTCTTGATAGGTTAGGTGGGTTGCTTAGGTTCTGAAGATTCAGGTTAGGTAAATTTAAAGAAAATAACCGACGCTATGGATCTTCAATAATTCCTTCGGCACAACAACGATTAGCTTGCTCCGAACTTCAATTTGTCAATTTATTTATCTTGGCAAATGAAAGAAATATGCAAGAAATTAAAATTCCTTGAGTTTGAGAAAAAACAACAAAACCTTCCTAAACTACATCCTTAATAAATTACACAGTGGGTGTAATTTTTAAGAATTCACACAAATCTCAACCCAGTTTCAATGGGGTGTAGAAAAAGCAGCTGTACTAATGTGCTCTAATATGATGCGAACTATTTTACATTAGCTTGTGTGTGCATGTTCATTACTTTCATATTCTATAATAACAGGCTCCCTGGGGAACAACAAGTATACTGAACATTGCAGATTAGAGGTTTTGCTTTATACGGACTGAAAATCAATCTCACTGCCAAGATAACAGCAATAATGACTGGTTCGTTCTTCGATGCCTAGGAGGAAAATCTTTCAAATGTCAATCTTATAATGTATTTAACATTAAAAATATATAATTCCTGTGTAGCCAAGGACTTTAAAAATGCTGGGAAATATACATCATTTTAATCTGAGAGATGATCATCCAATTGTACTGAGAGCAGATACATAATCCACAACCAGAGTAAGACTCTGATCTACTTTTCTTCTTCGGAATCGGTCTCTGCTGCTGCAGATTTTGAGCGACTACGTGATTTTCTCTTCTCTGGGGTAGGGCTATGGGAACGAGACCTGCAAAGAACAGAAAAATAAGAAACTGCAGGAAGTGTATTGGCTCATATAGAGGTAACTTAAATTTATATCCACCAGAGCTCATTCTACATCTTTTACCCAGTAATTTGCTCCATAAATCAACTCTTGCTTCCAAATCTGTACTTACTCAGGGTTTTTTCCAATTCTAAACTTGCCCAATTTATGGAACAAATCATTGGTTAACAATAGAAGTAAGTAAGTAATTATCAAAAGAAGGCACCAAACCGGGAAGGCTATGTAGCACCATCAAATACGCAAAATAATCAGAGGGCGCTAAATATCACCAAGGATGCCAATACGAGAACAAAAACGCATAAGGCGAACGATATCAAAAGTATCCGAGTCACCAAGAATTCTATCGAGGGACAGGTGACCGCGAGGGGCGGTCGGAAAGCAAGACACACGCTCGTCCTGGAAGTCAGGACATTCAAGAAGGACATGCACGACCGTAAGAGGGACAATGCAACTAGGACAATAAGGAGCAGGGCGGCGCTCCATCAAGTGACCATGGGTTAAGCGAGTATGGCCAATACGCAACCTCGCTAGAGCTGTTTCCCACCGCCGGTTACGGTGGAAGGAGGACGGCCACGAGGAAACACAACATTTAAGAGTACGGAGCTTGTTACCAGTAACAGACAACCAAGAAGCCTGCCAACGGGTAAGGACTGAGGAATGGATAACCGGGTAAAAGTCGGAATACGGAATGCCTTTACGAGAGATGGGACAAGAGCGGACAGCTTCCTTAGCGGCAGCATCCGCACGCTCATTTAAAGACACGCCAATATGGCTGGGAACCCAACAAAACTCAACCGACTTAAATTTACTGTGAACGAGAAACAGCCAACGCTGGATCTCGACAACTACCGGATGAACTGGATTAAAGCACCCGAGAGCCATGAGGGCACTACGAGAGTCAACAACAACCACAAAGGAAGACTGACAACGAGAAAGCAGGAGACGAAGAGCATAGAGAATAGCATAAAGTTCCGCTGTAAAGATGCTAGTCTCCGGAGGCAAGCGACACATATAAGTGCGATCAGGAAAAACAACAGAGTAGCCAACACCGTCCGCTGACTTAGACCCATCGGTGAAGACAGAAACGGAGCGGGAGTGAGAAGAAAAGTGCTCGAGGAAAAGGCGTTTTAGAACTGTAGGAGGGGTAAAAGCTTTAGTGATACGAGTCAAGGACGTACAAAACCGCGGAAGAGGGACCCTCCACGGGGGCAAAGAAGGAACAACACGAGGAGAAACATCAGAAATACGAACGGAAAGAGAATCCTGCAGGCGAGATAACCGGACAGAAAGAGGGAGGTGGTGAAGAGGAACAGGAACCGCAGGAGGGGTAAAAGTTAAAGCACGACAGAGACGAGAGGAAGGATGTTGCAAGGACCGCGCAAGATAGCGAAGACAGTAGCGATCACGGCGGTCCTGGAGAGACAGGAAGCCAGTGTCAACATACAAGCTAAGGACGGGAGTCGAACGAAAGGCACCAGAACTGAGGCGCAACCCAGTATGGTGCAAAGCATCAAGACGGCGAAGAGTAGAAGGAGAAGCAGACGAGTAAGCAGGGCAACCATAATCGAGCTTAGACAGGACGAGAGAGGAATGTAAAGCAAGGAGAGTGCGCCTATCTGCCCCCCAAGAAGTATGGGACAAGACCCGAAGGAGGGTAAGGGACTTAGAGCACTCAACACGGAGGTAAGAGATATGGGGAGACCAAGACAAACGAGTGTCAAGGAATAACCCCAAAAGCTTCGCGGAATCTTTGTATTCAAGGGGATGACCATAAAGTGACAAAGAGGGACGAAGAACAACCCGTTTCCGCGTAAAAGTCATGGCACAAGTCTTAGAAGTAGAGAACTTGAAGCCATGACCTGTGGCCCAAGACGACACGGCATCAATCGCAAGTTGAAGCCGGCGTTGAAGGAGAGGCGAATCATCACCCTGACAACAAAGGGTAAGATCATCGACATAGAGAGCGGAGAAGACACCAGAAGGAAGAGAGGAAAGAAGACCATTGAGGGCAACCAGAAAAAGAGTAGTGCTCAGAACACTACCCTGGGGCACACCTTCGTATTGCTGAAAAGGGGGAGAGAGAGCGGTACCAAGGCGCACCCGAAAGGAACGACGAGAGAGGAAGCTGCGGAGAAAGAGAGGGAGATGACCACGAAGGCCAAAAGAATGAAGTTGAGATAGGATATGATAACGCCAAGTGGTGTCGTAAGCCTTTTCTAGGTCAAAAAGGACGGCAACAACGGAGGTCTTCGCAGCAAAAGCAGTACGTATATAGACCTCCAAGTTCACCAGGACATCTGTCGCGCTGCGGCACTTGCGGAAACCAAATTGAGAAGGGGAGAGGAGGTGATGGTGTTCCAGGAACCACATCAGACGAACGTTAACCATACGTTCAAAGAGTTTGCAGACACAACTTGTGAGAGCAATAGGGCGAAAGTCCTTAGGGGAAGTACCCAGAGACCCTGGTTTGCGAACAGGGAGGACAACGGCATCGAGCCAGTCCTCAGGGACTGACGACGACTCCCAGATCCGATTATACAGACTCAGTAAATACTGAGACGTGCTCGGAGGGAGATGGCGAAGCATCTCATAATGAATACCATCGGAGCCCGCCGCCGTAGAACCGCAGAGGGCCAGGGCAGAACGAAGTTCAGAGAGAGAGAAGGGATCATTATAGGGAAGCTGAAGATGAGTGCAGAAATCTAAAGGACGAGACTCAAGGACAGGTTTACGAAGAAGGAAAGATTGGGGAAGATGAAGACCAGAGCTAACAGAAGAAAAGTGGGAACCCAGTTCGGAAGCGACCTGCAACGGGTCCGCCACAAGAGTATCATGGAGGTGAAGGACCGGTGAAACATCGGGAACGAACTTACCCGCTATCTTGCGGATACGCTTCCAGATCTGGGCCAGAGGGGTTTCGGACGTAATTGTCGAGACATAAGATGCCCAACATTCACGTTTAGCCGTACGGATGGCCCTACGGGCCACCGCACTCGCTTTCCGAAAGAAAAGAAAAGAATCGGTCGTCTGCCTACGGCGGTGCTTCTTCCAGGCTGCACGCTTACAGCGGACAGCCCGAGCACAGTCCGCATTCCACCAGGGAACGCACTTCCGTGGACCCCGAGAGGAAGAGCGAGGAATAGAGCGGAGGGCAGCGTCGAAGACAGTGTCATGAAAAAGGAGGAGAGCGCGAGAGAGGGGCAGAAGGGAGAGGTCAGAGAGAGTAGCACTGAGGGAAAACAGGGTCCAGTCCGCCTTAGCAAACTGCCACCTAGGGAAAGAGAGGGAAGGGCGAAAAGAGAAAAAGGAAACAAGGATGGGGAAATGATCACTTCCATGGAGGTCATCAAGAACCTGCCATGTGAAATCTAAGTAAAGAGAAGAAGAGCAGAGAGAAAGATCAAGACAAGAAAGGGTGCGAGTTCGAGAGTCCAAATGAGTGGGCTCACCAGAATTCAGAAGAGACAGGGAAGAAGAGAGGAGAAACGGCTCAAGGAGGCGACCCCGGGTAATCGTCAGAACGTCACCCCAAAGAGAATGACGACAATTGAAGTCACCCAGCAGGAGCACAGGCTCCGGCAAGGAGTCTAGGAGGTGTTTCAAATCAGGAAGAGAGAGCGGGACACCCGGGGGGAGATAAATGGAACAAACAGTGTACCATTTCCCCACAAAGATACGAGCAGCAGAACAATGGAGAGGCGAAGGAAAAAGTAAAGGAACAAAGGGAACATCAGCCCGAATCAAGAGAGCAGAAGAATTAGAAGCCCCAGCAATGGCTGGGGGGGGGGAGAGAAAGGAATAGCCACGAAAACGACCAGGACGAGCACCAAGCATCGGCTCCTGGAGACAGACACAAAGGGGCGAAAACCGCGAAACCAGAAGTTGGAGTTCGAGGAAATTGGCGTAATAACCTCGAACGTTCCATTGAAGAATGGACAACGACGAGAAGAGAAAGGACAAAAACAGAGAACAAGGAAGAAACAAAGGCGAAAGACCAACAGAGCACGTTAAAGAATATCAGGGTCGGGATCAGGGTCAGCAAAGTCAGGGTTAGGGGGCATGGGTAAACTGAGCAAAGACGGAGGGAAGGAAACGGGAGAACAGATCAGAGGTGGGCGGGCAGGGTCCGGAGGAGGAGGAGGAGGAGGAGGAGACAACGGAGAGGAGCAGTCAAGGACAGCAGCAGGAAGAGGGGGAGTAGAAAGAGAGGAGTGCACCCCAGCAAGAGCAGCAACCGAAAGGGAAGCAGGGGCCAAAGAAACCTCCATAGCAGGAACAGGGGGCGCAAGCACTGAAACGGGAGTGGAAGGAGCAACAGAGCCAGAAGGAGGAGCTGAGGAAGAAAGCGAAGCCTTCTTACCCGCCGGGGAAGAGGAAGGAGAGGAGCCAGGCTTACGCTTCTGACTTAAAGAGACCGGTGTCCCAGCAACTACGTACCGGGCAACGGATTCCAGTGTCTCAACAGGAGAAGCCGAACGAGAGCACACACGACGGCCGTTAGGAGAGCGATGGACATCCGCCCGCACCGACAGGCGGCGGGGAGAGCCGATAGATGGAGGAAGAGGATGGGAAGGAGGATCGGAGGGGGACGAGGAAGGAGACACAGAAGACACGACAGACCGGGTAGAAGGAAGGGGAACCCCAGACAGAGGACCAGGAGGAGGATCCTTCGGGAGAGAACCCAAAGGGACAGAGGAGGGGGCAGTGGGCGCATCAGGGTCCAAGGCCTGGAAACGGTTGTGAGTCTGAGGAAGGCGGGAAGGACGAGGAGAGGAAGAGCGCAACACGCGAGCATAAGAGATATTAGCATAAGGCGGGAGCCGGCGAACCTGGCGCCTCGCCTCAGGAAAAGATAAACGCTCCCGGTGCTTCAAGTTGAGGACGGCTGCCTCAAGCTTGTAATGGACACACGCACGGGAGAAGGTAGGATGGGCCTCACCGCAGTTGAGGCAACGAGCCTGGGGAGAAGCGCACTCCGACTTAGAGTGACCTTCGCCACCACACAAAGGACAGAGAGAGACAGTCCCGGAGCAGCGGAGGGCACCATGCCCAAACCTCCAGCACTTGTTGCAGAGCCGAGGAGAAGGAATGTACTCCTGGACAGAGCACCTGGCACCAGCAAGAATGACAGAGGGTGGAAGGGTCCTACCATCAAAGGTAATCTTCACAACCCGGAGGGGTTGACGGCGACTACCACGAGGGG
Source organism: Procambarus clarkii (assembly GCF_040958095.1). Taxonomy (NCBI): domain Eukaryota; kingdom Metazoa; phylum Arthropoda; class Malacostraca; order Decapoda; family Cambaridae; genus Procambarus; species Procambarus clarkii. The sequence goes on along the minus strand of NC_091190.1, from coordinate 28,665,818 downwards.
GACGAGTAAACGTGTCCACCTGGAGAATAGAATGGCCCTGGGCAGCGAGGATATGTCGAATATCGTCGTGGCAGTCGCGTAGGTCCCGAACACCGGTCGCAACATGGGGCGGGAGCAAAATAGTGCCAACACTGGCATTCAACTGGACGTTCTTCGAGACCCGAACGGGGGTCTCGCCAAGGCAGGATAAGGCAGCCAAGCGGGAAGCAGCATCCTGAGAAGGAGCAGCAACGACACGCGTACCGAGACGAGTGGGGTTAAAAGTAATGGAGGCATCCACGGAATCAATGAGATGTCGATGAAGGGAGAAATCGTCAGGAGGCGCAGAATCAAGAGGGAGGAGATCAAAATATTTGGCCCACGAAGCGGGACCAAACAAGGCTTGATAGGTAGCAGAACTGGAAGGAATCGAGCGAGGGCGGCCGTGACGAGAACGGCGGTGAGAACCCCCAGAGAGAGAGGGGTTAAAAGGCGCAGTAGTAACAACTAGAGAAGGAGCCGCGCCAGGGGACGAGGTAGTCACCACTGGGGGCTTGGGGCTCGACCCAACCACAGAGGAGGGAGGGGAGCCAGGGGAAGGAGTCAGAGAGGCCAAAGGAGGAGCAAGGTCGGGGCCCAATGCAGCGGAGGCTACAGAGCCCGGTCTTCCAATACGGACCGACTCGGGGGCTTGGTCGCCCACCCCACGAGCCTGAAAAGGTAAGCCAGAAACAGCCGAAACAGGGGTTATCATCTTGACGAAATTACGAATTCACTCACGAATGTGCCCCCACACCCACCATGGAGCCACAATTAGAGGCAGGACACCCAACAAGAAGCTATCGCCGATCTTGTCGGGGCCTCCTAGGGGTGCGTCGTGAGTATACGCCCCACAAACGCCACCTTAAGAAACCGACAGTCCGTCGAGATCGGGTTCAGTGACGAAGTGGGGATTGACAATAAAAGGTTCCCCTCGCTCTCGACGTCGGGTACCGCAGTTCTACGGGTGCAAGAGTATGCCTCCTCAAGCACCCGGGCGTCAAAGTAGAAGAAGTCCAAGGGAAGAACCAGAACGAGCAAAAGGTCGGCAGGAAACGGCAAGCAGATAGGAGAAGAGGGGGGAGAAAAACGAAACAGAAGGAAAAGGAAAAGATGCCCAGCAGAATTGGAGAGGACGGCAGCAGGAGCACAAGGCTAGAAAAGGACAGAGGACTGTCCCAAGGAGCATCACACTCCGGCAGCCGCCCACTAAGCCCCCAGACGGCGACAACGAGCTGAGCGGGGAGGGGGGTTAACAATAGAAGTGGAATTGCTCAATTGTTCCAAACATATGCCAAACACACAAGTTGAAGTGGACACAAGTCACCTCTTATGTGCCAAATCTTAAAATGACACCATTCACAGAAAATCTCAAGTTTGACTAACAATCTTGACAAGTCATAGTATGTGCTAACCTAATTGGCTAAACAATGACAGTCTAGCTCTTGACTGTCCTGCCTAGCCTTGTTATACCTGCTGCATTTTTACTTTAAATTGTCTTAATTTAAGACAATTTAAATTAAGTTTAAATTTTGTTCTGTTCAAAAGCTTTCTCGTAACAGGTCCTAAAGTTGTGGATGGAGGTACCATTAAGTGTGTTGACTCCTGCAATAGGTATTTATTTTGGCAGTCTCTCTCCTCCCCATTTTTGTTCTTGCTGTGATTTTCATATTCCACTTAATGTTCTTTTTGTACTTAAAAGTTTACCTGTAGTTGATTATGAGTTCTATTCTCCAAGCTGTGATGACTAAAAGGCTGATGCTTGGAGTGGTCCACAAGGCCTACACACATCCATTACAACCCGGTTAGTCCGGCATTTCCTCCAGAAACATGTCCACTTCTTGATTTTTTTTATCCTACTCTTCTCAATTCATGGTCTATCCTTGTCACATCACCTACTTGCATCAGAAATGTCAATGTAGTGATCATATCCCCCCCCCCCCCATGTTCCTTCTCTCAGGTGTTATGATATTTAGTTTTTTTAACATCTCCTTACTGCTTAATTAATAGGATTAAGCCATGTAATTATGAACAGCACAGTAAGTAATCAAAGAAGGCACCAAGCCGTGAAGGCTACGTAGCACCATCAAATGTACCGAATAATCAGAGGTTGCCAAATATCACTGAGGATGCCAATAAGAGAACAAACGCATATGGCAAACGATATCAAACCTATCCGATTCACCAATAATTCCATCGAGGAAAAAGTGACTGCGGGGGGACAGTCGGAAAGCAAGACACACGCTAGTCCCGGAAGTCAGGACATTCAACAAGGATATGCACAACTGTAAGAAGGACAATGCAGTTAGGACAATAAGGAGCAGGGCGACGCTCCATTAAGTGTCCGTGAGTTCAGCGCATATGGCCAGAGAGGGTAGCACGGAGGGTGAATAGGTCACTATCAAAAAGAGAAAGGACAGCAACAGAGAACAATGAAGAAACAAAGGTAAAGACCAACACAGCATATTAAATAAGCTCAAGAACAGGAAAATCAGGGTTAGGGTTATCTTCTTGAGATTATCTTGAGATGATTTCGGGGCTTTTTAGTGTCCCCGCGGCCCGGTCCTCGACCAGGCCTCCACCCCCAGGAAGCAGCCCGTGACAGCTGACTAACACCCAGGTACCTATTTACTGCTAGGTAACAGGGGCATTCAGGGTGAAAGAAACTTTGCCCATTTGTTTCTGCCTCGTGGGGAAGACAACCGAGAGGGGCTGTCAAGGACAGCAGAAGGGGTGGAAGGTGCAGCAACTAAATTTCGATGAGTGTGTGGTTCGAGTTGTGAAAACTGCTTTGTATGACCATTAATGCTAAACAGACTGACATTAAACTAGTGAAAAAGTAACCAATTACCTGGAGCGTGACCTGGATCTTGATCTTGACTTGGACCTCTCTGAGCCTGACCTTGATCTTGAGCGAGAGCCAGACTTTGAACGTGACTTGGACTTTGAGCGGCGTTTCTTGCTGTGGCCACCACTCCTAGAATGGATCAAAAGTTAGCTTTCTACATAAATTAAGAAACAATTTACTTAAAAAAGCTCTTATTTTTTAATGACAAAGGGCAAGATCAATGATTCTAGCACAAATCTTCTATTTTTCTTCACTTGAGAAGGAAGTTGAAAAATTCCCTCCAGTTATTATTTTATTTAACCCAACGTTAAAAGGTGAACTTCATTAATTCTTGTTAACAGTATCAAAGATATTTTGAATGGTTAAATGGTGGTGGTAGTTTCAGATTCAGTTACTCTGAACAAAATTTCCATGTAACATGGCTATAGTGAGACGTATGATTACATGGTGCTGGTGTTATAGACTCGGCTACTGGTAACAAAAAGTTTCAAGTAGCACGGGCTATGGTGCTACTTGGACTTACCTGGCACATGAGCGGGGCTGTAACTATATGGTGATTGATTGAGAGAGATTAAGCCACCCAAGAGGTGGCACGGGCACGAATAGCCCGTAAGTGGTACATTTTTTTTTTCAGTAATTCTTTTCAGTATTCTGAGGTGGCATATAATCAAGCTGTTATCGAGGGGAAGGATACTGCTTCACAATCTTTATGAGGGTGTCCAGCTGCTGGACACCTTTGTTGACCAGGAGAGTGGCTGTGTTGATGGCTTCAGGGTGGCCACTGCAAGATTCAGGAACTCTCTTAAAGTTCTGCTAAGGTCGTTGGTTGCTTCACATTCCAGAAGATAGTGAAGTAATGGCTTTTCTGTGACAGTTTGGCAGAAGATGCACTCTCTGTTGGGGTTCACCAATCTCCCAGTTGCATCTGTAACCTAGACGTAATCTATATAACCTAACTGCTATTTCCCTGTGGATTCCTGTTGGGATATTTATCCTTTCTAATTTGGTTGCCTGAAGATACCATGTTGCAGAGGGCGAACCTTCAGCTATTCTCTGGTGCAGGTAGGCTTTGTTGAGATGTGAGAGTTTTTTGGTGATGATGTTTTTTATGTTCTCTAGGCTGGGTTGAATTGTTTTATGCATCACTGGATGACGAGTTGCCAATTTAGCAATTTCATCAGCTTTCTCATTTAATGGGATTCCAACATGGGATGGGATCCAGTTTAAGGTTATGTCGAGTCCTTTGCCTTTAGCGAATGCTCCAAGATACAAAATGGTGGTACAGTAATTATTTCCACGTTATCTTTCCACCGTTTTTGTCCTAGTATTTGAAGTGCAGCTTTTGAGTGTGTGTATGATTGCATTTTGAGTGTTTTGTGCAATCACATATGCGAATGCCTGTTGTATGGCAAACAGCTCAGTTTGGGTTGACAATACTAGTCCTCCCAGTCTCCAATATGCCTGTACGCTGGCCGTGCAAAGAGCAGCGCCAGCACACTCATATTCTGTGTCCACCGATCCGTCTGTGAAGATGTGGGTGGCTCCTGCTACTGCTATGCTATACATTTGCTCTTCTATTATGCGCCTTAGGTTTGTCGGATCATAGGCAGCCTTTTTCCATTGGGAGACTTTCTATTACTATTTTGAAAGTAGGCTCTTCCCACGGCGCAGGAGGAGTGTAATTTGGGTGTAGATGATCACCCTCTCTTATCAAGTCATGCTTTTTAAATGTAGTCTGTTTAGGACTTTTCCTGCTCTTGCAGCCCAAGAGTTTCCATTGTTTTGGCCTAGTCCAACCACCAATGCCTGCCGTACTGGGATTGGATCAGAAGAAATAATTATCTTACTGATAATTGTAGCTGTCCTTTGTGATATTCTCTCTTGTAAAGAGGGCAAACTATATGGTGTTATTGCTGTTGGATATAAAGCCAGGAATGAGGTGAAGGTGATGAGGCCCCTCACCTATGGGCCAATATGACTACAACTTTTATATCTTTGCTTCCCAAATGACCAAAATTCAGTCACTTAAGTTTTCAGATTGTAATCCATTACGATGATTTGCATTTTTAACACTATTAAAAATACAAAAAATACAACTACAAACCTTGAACGAGAGCGGCTGTGAGAACGGGAGTGGGAGCGCGACCTGCTGACAAAAAATCAATATAGTGTACATTACTATTACTATGCAATACAGTAAAACTAAAAATATTCTCAATAAAATTTAAGGGGGCGTCTGGTTGGCATCTGGGTCTAAAAATGAAAACTCGTTCGATTTCAATCAAACTTTTTTGACAAGTTCTGTATGAAAAGTGTTTCATCTGGTCCAAGTTTCAGCATCGTAGCATAAATAGGAAGGGAGAAAAAAAATGTTGAAGTAGTTGTGAAAATTATGCAAAAATGGTCAAAATCGATTATCAATCAAAAGTGTCAACTGAAATCATAACTACGACTCTTTGCTATCACAATAGCATATATTAAACAAATATTATAATTAGTTTAATTGGAAAAAAATGTTAAGAAAAAAAAAAGTTTTTTTTTCTTTTCTTTTTTTTATATTTTTTTTCTTATTTTTTTTTGGGCGATTTGCATCAAACTTACACACCTGACTGTACGTAAGCCTATCTGTAAGGATGCCAATTTTGGAGAAAATTGGTTGATGTCAACCTCAGCCACTGATTTTAGAACCTTAGACTTTATTAATTTGTTTTTTTTTCAATTGACACAAACGTTTACAAAACTGATTCCTTTTTTATTCAATTTACATGAAACTTACACAGTATATGTGGAGGGCATGTCTCTACATTGGGGGGCTTTCATTTTTCTCTAAGTTCATTTATTGATTTTATAATAGCAATAAACATGCCATATTTGCAAAAAAAATTTGGGGAACTTTGAACATTTGTATTAGTAAAACTAAAGATGTTTTGGAAATTCTAAATCCCCAAATCCTTTATTATATGCTAATGTGTCAGAAAAGTGTCACAGAATAATTATATCTGAAACGTGTGTTCTGAAGTGTGGACTTGAAAATGTGTAAAAAACGTTGAGAAAAAAAAAAAAAAATCCCTTTCTATTTATGCTGCAGTACTGAAACTTGGGACAATTTAAACACTTTTCATATACAACTAGAAAATTAATATTGGTTGACATTGAACAACTTTCATTATAATAACCAGGTGCCCCCTTAAACAGTATCCACAAACAAAAGGATGCAATTACTGTAGACACTCGATTATCCGGGATTCGAACATCCGGAAAACGCCCTTATACGGCCAAAATTGTGACTGGATAAAGTTCTCAATATCCAGCCAAAACGTCCATGGGAGCCGGATAAAAACTGGTTTAGCCAGATAAAAAATCGGAGCCAGTTTGCCTAGCGGCAGCATCCGAACGCTCATTTAAGGACACTAATATGGCTGGGAACCCAGCAAAACTCAACTGTCTTAAATCTACTGGAGATAATAAACAGCTAATGTTGAATTTCGACTACCACATGATGGACTGGATTAAAGGACTCCAGAGCCAAGATGGCACTGCGATAGTCAACTACAACAATAAAGGAGAATTGACTGAGAAAGCAGTTGACGAAGAGCGTAGAGAATAGCATAAAGTTGTCGTAAAGATGCTAGCCTCTGGAGGCAGGCGACATAGGTGAAGTCGGGAAACAATGGAGTAGCCTACACCATCAGACTTAGACCAATCTTTAAAGACGAAGATGGAGTGTACGTGTAGTGTAAGATGGAGCAGGAGTGCGAAGAAAAGTGAGCATGGAAAAGGCATCTCAGAATTGTAGGAGGGGAAGTAAAGCCTTATTCATGCAGGTCAAGGTTCTACAAAACTTAGGAAGAGGGACCCTCCATGGAGGGGGGGGGGGGGCACGCTCAAAATGACACGAGGAGAAACATTGGCAACGTGAACCAAGGAGAGAACCTTGCTAACGAGACAACTGTAGAGAAAGGAGAAGGCAGTAAAAGGGAACAGGAGGGGTAATGGTCAAAGTACGACAAACGAGAGAGGGGGTCTTGAAGGGCCCGTGCAAAGTAGTGAAAACAGCAGCGATCAAGGCAATCCTGTAGACAGGATGCTGGTCTTATCATTCAGGCTCTGGATAGAGGTTGAACGAAAGGCACCAGTTCCAAGAGGGAGCCCAGAATGGTGAAGAGCATCAAGATGAAGGGCGGAGGGAGTGGCAGACAAGTAAGCAGGACAGCAATAATCAAGGTTAGACAGCACAAGAGAGGAATGTAAAGAGGGGAGCGTGCATCTATCAGCTCCCCAGGTAGTATGGGACAAGGCCTTAAGTTAAGGGCCTTAGAGCATTCAACTATGAGGTAGGATATATTGAGGATCAGAAGGTAGGACCAAGACAAGCGAGTGTCAAAGATTAACCCCAGAGGTTTAGCAGAAGCCTTATACAAAAGAGGTTGAAGAGGATTACCAGAAAGCGACAGACCGAAGGATGACCTGCTTCCGAGTAAAGGTCATGGCACAAGTTTTAGCCAGAGAAAACTTGAAGCCATGATTGGTGGCCCAGGACGACATGGCATCAATCGCAAGTTGAAGCTGCCATTGGAGGAAAGGCGAGTCATCACCTTGAGAGCAGAAGGTAAGATTGTCAGCATAAAGAGCAGAGAAAATGTCAGAGGGAAGGGAGGAAAGAAGATCATTAAGGGCAACCAGGAAAATTAGTGCTCAGAACACTACCTAGGGGCACACCTTCATATGGCCAAAAAGAGGCAGAGAAAGCGGAACCAAGCCACACTCCAAAAGATTGATGAGAGGAAGCTCTGGGGAAAGAGAGGGAGATTGCCACGAAGGTAAAAAAAATGGGGCTGGGACAATATAATATCACCAGGTGGTGTCAAACGCCTTTTCCGGGTCAAAAAATATAGCAACAGCGGAGGTCTTCACAGCAAAGGCAGTACGAATATAGACCTCAAAGTTCAAGAGGACATTGGCCATGCTGCGACACTTGCAAAAGCCCGAAGGAGAAAGCAGATGATAGCGTTCCAAGAACCACATCAAACTGACATTGACCATACACTCAAGAGTTTGCAGACGCAGCTAGTGAGAGCAATGGGGTGGAAGTCTTTAGGGGACGACTCTCGAGAATCAGGTTTCCGAATAGGAAGAACAACCTCATCATTAGTCCCCGAGGACTGGTTTGAGGACTCCAAGACACTATTATAAACACACTGTAAATACTGAAAAGTGCATGAAGCATTTCGATGAGTATCATCCGAGTCCGCCGCTGTAGAACGGCTGAGAGCCAGGGCAGACTAGTTCTGAAGGATTGTTATAGGGAAGCTTAGGAAAACTGCAAAAATCTATGGGAGAAGATTCAAGAAAGGTCTAACGAGTGAGGAAAGGAGGAAGATGAGAGCTGGAGCTAACAGTCGAAAAGTGAGAATCCTGTTTGGTCGCGATCGACACCGGATCCGCCACGATAGAACCACGGCAGTGGTTCTATCATGGAACGTGGAGACATCTGGAACAAACTTACCTTAAGGTAAGTTTGCTATCTTAAGGATCTTCTAGATCTGGGGCAGAGGAGTGTCAGATGTAATTGTGTAAACTAAAGATCTCCAACCTTCACATTTTGCTGTACAGATGGCCCACCATACTTGCCCTCCGAAACAAAAAAGAAACAGCGTCTTATGGAGGCGGTGTTTCTTCCCGTCGTAAGTAGGAAGTTGAGGAATACATCGACGCCTTCTTACCCGTCGGGAAGGAGAGGAGCCAGGCTTATGTTTCTGACGTAGAGAGACAGGCATAACATGAGCAATATACTGGGAGACTGCCTGAACAGTTTTTTCAGCACCGCTCCTGTGCCTGGTAAGTCCACTACGGGCTCACCATAGCCCGTGCTACTTGCCCCGCTCCTGTGCCAGGTAAGTTATGGGCTCACCATAGGCCATGCTACATGGAACTTGTTCCGAGTAACTGAATCTATAACAACATCGACAGTTTCAACATGAGGAGAATGGGCAACATAACGAATGCTGGAAGAAGGATGGACAATGGCTTTAACAGACAGGTGGCAAGGAGGACCAAGAGACAGAGTGGGGCAAGAAGGGAAGGTGGTCACAGGAGACGAAGAAGACTGGGAAGGAAGGACGGAAACACCAGACGGAGAACCAGAAGGACCCTCTGGCCCAGAATGCAAAGGAGCAGACAAGGTGGGTGGTGGTGGTGTTTGGGTCCAAGGCCTCGAAACGTTGCGAAACTGAGAAAGCAAGGGCGGGCGAGAAGGGGAACGCAACACAGAAGCATAAGACATATCAGAGAAAGAGGAGAGATGGCGAGTGTATATAGTAGGCCGTAGGCCACACAAGAATACTGTACTGGACGCAGTGACCACGAGGTCTACATTGCATGCTTGATCCTCGTTATCTACTCCCGTGTCCGGGCTGATCTAGGAAGGATTCATCTTTTCAGCTAAGCCACAAAGTTCTCACTATTAACCCATAACAGTAGCCTACTAATTCATTTAAATAACTATTTCAACTTTCTAGTTTAGCATCATTAGTCTATCCCCGCAAATTTGTGCAAGTGGTAAAACCCGACAACGCCAAAAACTCACACAGTCCACTCTTTAAATCCAATTAATATTGAATAGCAATCTAAAGAAATATGGTTGGGAAATTCCCACACTCTACTGTCATTCTCGGGCATTTGTAAACCAATCACCCAGCCAGTGACCATGCTTGGGATCACTTACAAAATACATTCACAAAAACTATGCAGGAGCTAGATGATCTTAGCAATAAACACACATTACAAGTAGTAACCTTGCGTATTATCAGAAGACAAATTACTGACAGGGGGAAACAGGGAATGAGGAGCGCAGGTAAAAACTCTATACAAAGCAGCACTACCGACACTTATCCTGAATTACCAATTGAAGCACATTGTATTTGATGTTACCAGTTCAAGCTCTCATGGTTTCACATCAAATGGGTTGATGTGAAATGGTTGATGGGTTGATTGATCTTAGTTAACCTTTTTCCCCAAGAATATATATTTTTGTTCTACTTGGCATTATAATTGCATATAATATTCAGAAATATCCCCTAAAATAATAAGAGGACCTGCTATAAGTCTATTGGAGAAAAAAAAAGGGGGAGGGGGGAGGGATTTTTATTAAATTGAGTACATACCTGGAACGAGTACGTGATCGTGAACGAGATCTCGATCGTGAGGATGATCTTGACCTGGATCTACGTGATCGTCTAGAACTCCTCGATTTCGATTCATCTACAAGATGAATACGTCTTCCATGTAGTTCCTTGCCATCTAATCTGTGAAGGGCATTCTTCATGTCTGCATAGGTAGCAAATTCCACCACACTGTAAAAATATATATACACTATAAGGAAAATTGTCATTCATTTTTTCCCTTAATAATTATTAAAGAAAAAATGCAAGCCCTTTAACCACTGAACTGCACCAACCAAGTATTCTCGGTCGGTAGGAAACTAAGCCAACCGAGAAAACTCGTTTTTTTTCGTACCCATTCTAAATGTGTGCACGGTTGATTATGTACGAAATGGACTCTTAGGACCTCCAGTGAGAGGCAACCATCTTGGAAAATATTCCCAAAATGTCCTAGGGCTGCTGGCTGGGTTAGTACTGAGTGAGCAACCATGGGTGGTGCATGCACCTCTGGCTCCCAAACACCTGTCTGACGTGGTGTTGAAAGATGGCACGCTGTCGGTGAAATTCAAACCTTATTGTTTGAAGAACATAAGGGTCATAATATTGGTGAAGCTAGATGCAATAAGAACCTACACAAAGGTTGGATGCAAGTGATACAGCACCTATGAGGACAATACAGCGAGCGTATCCAGTTGTAGCTCTGAGCGCTACCCGTGCCCACCTATGCTATCTCCAATTTATATAGATGTCCATAGATGAATCGTTTTCTGCGTTCAGTGATGATGCATCTGATACAAGTAGCATAGATGAACAGTGTTAGCGGCTTCCATGGTGGTGTTTTCCACAGATATTTTCAAGAAAAGCTGAATCTCTTCTTGACACTTATCGAGGCTGGCTGAATCTCTTCCTGTGTGGGACCTTACAAACTGATCTTTCCCTATAATCTTTTCAAGGTTACCTCACGCCTATTTATTGCCTGTCCCTACCACCTCATCACAATCTACTTGAGAATGGTCCAGGACGCACCGAAACGTCGTCGTCCCTTCAATTTCTAGTGTGTGGTCTGGTCAAAATACGCTTTACAAGATTGGCTACATACCACCTACAGGTACTAAAGCCATGGGTGTATGCGAGTGCCTTATTTGCAAGCACACAATGAAGAAAAGCGAAAATCTATCTGTACCGGGTGCAACGAGAACGAAATCACGCTGTGTACTATGGACTACAGTACTTCGTTGATTATTACTCACTTCCAAAGTACTGTGTAATACAGTGTGTTACTGTGTAGTGTGTGAAACTGTACATATTGTAATTTTAGTGAATTTTTAACAAGTAATATTGTGACAAACATTTATTGTGGACACATTACTGACATGTATCACAGTTCCATGGAACATTATGAACGTTCTTTATTGCAGGACTTTACATTTTTCTTTAATATGTAGTGACTATAGGGAAGGTTTCAGGATAGGACAAGGTGAAACCAAAGTTGTAGATTTATGCAACAAATTTCCAGGTAACAAAATAAACATTGGGATCCCTCGATTAAGTGCATCTTGGACATGTACACAAGCGAGTTTGGGTGGATCTAAACAGAACTGCCTTATATAGGCCAAGGCTTTCTGCAGTTCTATTTAGGGTCACCCCATCCCTCTTAACATCTTGAGGTTATCTGAAGATGATTTCGAGGCTTAGCGTCCCCATGGCCTGGTCACAAACTATTTGTAACTTTTCCATGCCTCAACACACTGGCAGTCCAACCTCTCCACATATTCCCGACTGTAAACGTCCTGAATTTCCCAGGCCATTCACCTATGCATAAAATGCTTGCAACTATTTTGCATCTTCAAAATCATCTTTTGGGCTATACCTATAAATTTGGTACAAAGATATTGCAAAGGAGTTATCTAGAGAAGACAAAAGTAATTATTACTTAAGATTATGTATAACAGTAATGAATATAGAAATGTCTATGAATAGCAATCTGATTGTATCACCATCAGAAGAAAAAGTAATAAAAAGTCACAATCCCCCTCTTGTAACCCCTACAATAATTATTTTGTCCTGATATTTTGTTTGATCAAGTCTCCCCAAAATACCTCAACCTCTGAGATGATGGTAAGTTATTAGTACATTTCCTTGCACCGAACACTTGTGCCTATGATAAACAAATAGGTAAACACCACTATACATCCAGATCATTGCCAGGAGTATATAAAGTAAAATTATGCTCAATCAACAGCACAAATAGACAAATTTCAAAATCTTTAACATGTTTGGTAAAAATTATGTTTATAATTAAATAAAAAAATTTATCACTTTTCGTTCAAGATTAATGATTTAGAGGTGCAAACCAAAATTTCACACATTTCAAATATCAAGACTACAACTTGGGATCGATTTAGAGCCGATCTTTTAGAGCCGATTAATAAAATTTACATTTTATATGTTATAAAAACAAGTCTCTTGCATATCCATGTACAGCAATTAGCCGTAGCATATAATCAGATTATGACAAATCCAGAACACATTTCACACAAGTGGGTTGCATTATTTGTTCAAACCACATTGATATGCAGTTAATCTACCTGCTTAGGTAGTACTTATAATAACAATGAGGACCATCTTACATACAATGACACAAAAGGCAATTAGAAACTAGAAATCAGTACCACTGAATTGGACAAACCGGAAATGTTTTTGTACTTATGTTTAAATTAAAACGCAATCTAACCTAATCTTCCTAAGCCTAACACAATCCAAGGCCTAATATAGTACAAGTGTTATACTAGGCCTAGGAATATTGAAGTTTGGTTTAGCTATATTTTAGCTATTCAGCTCTTATTGTGAATAATACCAAAATTCTACCACAATTGTCCATTATATGGACAATTTAAATTGTGCATGATGGTCACAGTAACAAAAGTACTATCTAAACAGAAGGATGGGTTGTGTTATGACATTCTATAATTTCTTAAGGATATTCCAGAGCAATTTCTAAGCCTCTTAACTAACCTGGGACCAGATTCACAAAGCAGGTATGCTAGCTCTTACGAACCTGTAAATCTTTTCTCAATCGTTGGCGGCATTATTGACAATTATTAAACAGTTAAAAAGTTCTGAAGCACCATGAGGCTGTTAATAACAATAACAGTTGATTGGAAAGGTTTCATGCTTGGAAACTATTTAATAAACGTAACCAAAGCCGCCAAAGATTGAGGAAAGATTACGTGTAAGTACTTGAGTAACTGCTTTGTGAATCTGGCCCCTGTTCTGTTACTAAGCAGTGGCAGTGTGCATGTTAAAAGCATGCAATTGTGTACTTCAACTGATTTAATACATGCAAAAAACCACCTAGAACCAATAGACTACGAATTTATGAGGATATTATTTAGTCAAATGAATCTTACATTATAAAAAGTTCTTGGATATAATGTATTAATATAGTTTATACATAGTTAGGACTAGGTAAGGCAGTTTTGTTACAATAATTTTGAGTTTAAAATGCAGATTGAAAGTGAACAATGAAGGTTTTTGAGTAATTTTTGAGTGTCGAGGCAAGTTTGGCTTTTCCCAATACACTGTAAACAGCCCTTTGTTTTAATGACTCAATATACCTGCCTCTCACAATGCACTGCAGTTTAAATGCTATAAAACACAGCAACCAAATTCTGGTGCTTTTTGGAAATGAAATTCACTAAAACATTGATGTTTCCTCTAATGAACGTGAGTTAGTTGTTTAGTTGGCAAGATTCCCACGCTTCTGGTTAAACAAAAGCGATTCAAATATGATGTTTATAAAATACAAGTGAGCTAGTCTTATCTCTATACTTCAACTATGGTTAAAAGTTATCACAATGGTTCGTATTATGATGTCCAAAGTAATTCTGGATGTAAAATTTCTTTTAAATCTATATTTGATTTAAATCAAATTTCTATACTGTAAATCTCTTTCTTATTCTGGACAAGTATGAGCTACGTCAATTAAGTTGAAGCCCATTCACACGACTCCTTGCCTTATGAACAGCAAGAAGCATGTGGAAAACATACTAAATCACACAAAACTAATCCCAAGATACTGTACTTATCAATTAACACTAATATGCAACTCAAATTAAAGCACGGTTAGTTACTAAATTCAAACTGTTTACGTTACCATTCATAAAGAAAACTGCAATTCTTAATCAGTAAAGTAGATCCAATGCCAAAGCACTTATCAAAATGAGCAAGAATGCTACTCATTTCTTGAACAAATTTATTATTATGCATCCAACATTAAGCCTTTGACTGCCAAATTAAATTATTCTTTACACTAATCAATTAAATAGATCATATCATTCTCTCTCCGTATAAACTACCGAGGTTAAACTACTATTATGTTTAGAACTATGATCATCTCCCTGAGCAAAGTGCAGAGTACACACACAAAAATAAAAAAAGTAGAGAGGGGGGCCTTTGGGCACTGTTAATAACAGACAAAGGGTTAAAGCAATAACCACCAAATTATCATGAAATTGCTCGTAATACTGTATATTGCTAATTTTGTTTAATACTTTACACAAAGAAAACATGATTGAACTAAAATATTTAAATCACAAAACATACTTTAGTCATAGCTATAAACAAAAATACTTACCCTTCATTTCTTCGGTATTTGTGTGCATCTGCGTACGTGACCTCACCAGCTTGGCGCATAAAATCTTTGAGATCCTGCAGAAAAAGGCAAAGAATTACACTTCCAAGGTTCAAAACAATTGGTACACAGAAGCACAAAACATTTAGTGGCTCCCTCTAAAAATCATCTCCCTGACCATGGACATATCCTCCAAGGAAGCCTAGAAGGGTAATGGCAGGAAGAATACATCCTCGGGATGTGTTTTCAGGGCATGATCGTTACCTTCATACCCCAGCTCTCCTTAAAGGCAAATTGCATTATTGTTGATAAACTATCTCTGCCCATAAGAACAAATTTATATTAAACTAAGATTTTTATAACATCACATGATTCCATGACAAGACAATTTGGCAGAAAATTATGAAGAAATGCATTGACAAAAGACAAAGAAGAAACTATGAAATACGCGTATCAGGCATTTATTGTTATACCTTAATTATAAATATGGGCTTCATATATCTCCTATACCTCTAAGCCAAATAGTGTTGACCCCACTGAGCATTTCAGCCTTGACCTCAGCGGGCCCCTGCAGCGTGTTAAACCGGCCAGCCACTCAGGACAAGATGACCGAAAGCCTGGGACGGAAGCCCCACTTCATGACACGCCTAGCACGGACCCTGCAAGTGGTCTGAGGGAGGGGGAGGGAAGGCTGGGCAGCAGATGTCTCCGCTCCAGCCCAACGAGGTGTCCTCACACCCACGATACGTTGCAGGGAAAATGTGTCCCACGTCCTCGTTCCCAACTTTCGTCCGTACGTTCCACCTGGGTCCTAGGCAGACCCAGTCCAGATGGTACCCTCGCCTCGCAAGACGAAACCCCACGTCTCGCCAGAACGACCGGCCCATTACGACGCTCCTTCGTCCTTGCTTGCGCGACCTTGCGCGTCCCTTCTCCTCTCCCATGCCTCAAGCTATTTCTCCTGCCCTCTCTTACGGTGTCTTCAAAAAGACATCGGCAGAATGTTAGGGTCTGTTTTAACAATGAAATAGCAACTCCGCTACTTGCTACACTCTCAAGAACCTTGAAGACAGTAGGAAATCCCTTTTATTTGGTTCTATGCTATTTCCAAGGCATATGAAATTTGTCCCTAGCCCTCAAAATAAAATACTGTACCTATTCCCAATAATAATTTATAGTTCAACTATTTGTTCCATCCCAATACTTACCCTTCTTTAAAAATGCTTTAAAGAATTCTTTTTTTTTTAACTAATTGTACTTAGTCTGAGCAATTTTGTTTAGCTATCTGATACTCCCAAATATATTACCTAATATCACACAAGATTATGTCTTGTTCTCTACAAAGATCTTTATAGAAAAAGAGTATCAGCAATGCAGAAAATAAGTCGCAAAAACATGGCTGAGAATTAGTAATTCAACCCCTCTACACATGAAAAAAGAAGGATAGCGACTACTAACAAGGGGCCATTTCTAAACGACACAATAATGCTTTCCTTTCTTTTCGTGTGGAGGTTGGGTTACTAAGTTACATGTCCAAGTTATTTTTAATACATCTGCATCAAAATAAACTAAATTCTGTAAGACCTCCCCACTATGCTAAATATCTGCCTTGAGAAAAAGTACCACCTAAGATGGAATATGAACCAATATGATAAAATATGACCCATTATGAGCAAATCCTGACAGTCCCTCCCACTATCGGTAATCAGCTGATCTACCAAACATCAATAATATACATCCTTGTATATAACCTGGTACTTTACACACCACCATTAATAAAAAAAGGTTAGTGTTCAGAGCGAGGAACGAGGTCAGTTTTGAATATATCACAACTTAATCTATAAAAACAAATGCAAAAAAGAATATTAAAACTTTTGAATAAAAAACAAAACATATGCCAATAGTTTAAAATTTGTATTTCATGAATTCCAATAAACATTAAACATTAAAACATGAATTAAGAATAAATCTTACCTGCCAGGACACTCTACTAGAGAGGTTCTCAACAGTTAGACGGTAATCTGTTCGGGCAGCCATGCCAAATCGACTGATAGAGAGAATAAATGGGATATCAATTACATAAGAATTAAGGATACGAGTACATTTATTATGTTCAATGTATTAGTCAACGATTAGTTACCAATCTTGATGCACCATAACAAATTACATTAAAACACATCTCAACCCTTAAATGGCTGTCCTACATTGCATTGTAGCATGGCAAAACATAGTTCACACACAAAATTAGCAGTTAGAGCCATTTAAGGGTTAACAATTATGAATTTGAAGAAATTTGAGTTCATATTTAAGACAATTCTACATATAAAATAAAGATAAATAAAAACTAACATGATAATGTTTACCACATGGAACAAATCTACCCTACTCCATGCAAAGTCTTTTATTCCCATTTATATTGAGAAAACAGATTCCAATTATTAAATGATAACACAAACCACATCTTCCCTTTACTCGTTATATCTCTAGTGGACAACGATGGCTTGTTTCAATTGCAAGCCTATTCTACGTAGAAAATAAGTCACAAAAATGTGAAAGAGAAACCAAACCACACAATATCAAGTAAAGTGAATATAATAGTTCATCCTGGACCCTTAAGTCATGACAACACTCTTTGACAAGGGTCCAGGACTAACCGAATCTTCAATCTTTTTATATTCGAGTTGGGTTATTAATATATTGAGCCTTTCTGCCATAAAAGGGTCTTCAGTCTGTACCATATACATAAAATGTTCCTTTATTCAATTTTGGAAAAGATTTACCTGGAATGAAATCCTCTTGGTGGTGGTGCCCGAGGCCAGCGCATCCGTGGAGCAGCACGTGCCTTCTCCACTGTTACTCTGTAATAAATCAGAAAATATCACGTTGTACTGTCAGAAACGAAACCAAATAATATGGTATTTCTAAGATTTATTGAATTTTTGACTACGAAAAAAGTGTAGGCATTACAGAACTGATGAACATGTAGTAGCAAAAGGATTAATACCATGATTCTAAAGATGCAAATGTTTCAGCACTGGAGATCTGAAGTGTGACAAATTAATAAATCCCAAAAACTTAGAGAGACCTAACTGACAAACTACTGTATTACAAAAGATAACAGACTTGATTGAGACAAAGCCAGATTATTGGTGCAGTGAAACTAATATCTGAAGATTGCAAAGCTTACTAGACAAAAATTTAAGAACTAGTATATTTGTGAATCTAATCCTAGAAGCATTTATGTACAGTATCGGTACATTTAACAGGCCATGAGAGAATGAGAAAGGGGGTGATGGGTAGATAGCCACATCATTGTTGGAACCAAGTCCCACCTCCCCAAAATGAGGTTATTTTTTACCTATAGCACCAACTTCCATTAAATCCTATTTACTGACCAGAAATTGCAGAAAGCAGGATATTCCCTTTAAATTTGAGTTTCCTGGATGTTATACAGAATTAAGCAAGAAACACCAATTGGTAGGATTTGTTTAGAATATGCAAATGAGAATGCAAAATTATATTTATAATCGAGGAATGCAAAATTTTTTAAACCAAAACAAAGGATTGAAAACCAAGATGGGTTCTAATTAAAAATGATTACCCATATACTGTACTGTAAATACTAAGCTCATGTTGAACACTACACCACACACCAGAAAATGAGACATTTAACTCATGTTGTCCAATACCATTCAAATTTAAGCCTACTTGAATAATTATTCATAAGGGTATAGCACCACCTTAACTTATCAGACATAACATAAGTACCTTCCACCAAGAAGCTCTTTTCCATTCATCTCGTAGACAGCATCATCTGCATCACGGTCATCGTCAAATTCCTTTAGAAAAAATACAAAAAACATCCAGAAGCTGAGAGCAAATAGCTTACAGATTTATCAGGTCTAATTACTAGAAACAATACCAAATAATTTGGCTCTTAGCTTTTTAATTGGGATTAATACCGTTAGTTATTTCATCACAAAAGCATCTGAAAATCAACAAGCTAAAAAATTTTTTTTTACTAAATGCAATCCAAATGTATATAAATAAAACATTTTAAACATTCAATATCCACAGTTAATATGTATAACATTGACCTCTAATTATCACACTATACTCTTAACCAAAGAAATATTTACTCAGCAGAGCACCTTTTAATAGTGATGGGATGACATTCTAATACCAATGCCAATTCCACTAATAAAAGTGATACAATTATCAATTCAGACTCCAATTTTAACAAATTTGTTTATTTTTCTGAAAAATTTCACACTTTAGTTTGGAAAAATTAATGATTTAATTTACTTTTAATGATCAATGAGCATGGTAAATGTATTAATATAATTGATTTAAGCATAGAAAACAACTGATAAATTAGTTGACCAAACCACACACTAGAAAGAAGGGACGTAATGGGACGGACCGAAACGTCGTCGTCGCCCCTTCACTTTCTAGTGTGTGGTTTGGTAAACATATTTCAGCCATGTTATTGTGACTTCTCGTTTGCAACTGGTAAATTAAGTGTAAATTGGTAAATTCAATGTTGAATTAGCTGTACTACTGGTCCTGCAATCACTAGTAAAAGATAAATGTACCACTTAATTTTCTTCTGTATCTTGTGTCTAACGCTAATATATATATATATCCTGCACTATATATTCTTTTAAATATTTTCTCGAAAGAATTCAATAATTTAGGCAGATATAGTTCACGAGTATTATAAACCCAATATCTTTAACAGAGAAAGTTTGAAGTACACTGCCATCATTTTTCCAATATATTTATGAATTTTGTGCTGTGGTCATTTATATTCCCACCCAATTTTACGTTTATGAAGTCAGCTGCTAGGTCGTAAAATGAAACTTTAGCTTACAGTGTAACGCTTGATAGTTTGAATTATTACCGAAAACAAGTTTTTTTATTAAATGTTAGAATCTTTTCAAGACTGAAATCATTGATTTATCTCAATTCAGATACCAATTCCTGTTCTGAAAATATTCAATTCTTGATACCAATTCCCATTAATCATTCTAGCATTACCTTTTTTTAAACCACACTAGCCAATCAAGGAATTTTCCTGACCCGTATAATAATTATATTTCCTCTGGCTGGAAGAATGGAGATGCACAGTCTCGGAAAAGCACACGCAATGCATTGGAGGGGATTTCTGGATCCCCTCCAAAAAGTTTTCATGTTCTTTTCTACAACCCCCCCATTGCCCTTGTTTGTATTTTTGCTATGCTTTATTATCTACAGTATTTAAAGATTATAAATTTAAAGATTTATAAATATATATTTAAAGATTATAAAGCTGGTGAATTATATTTTATCTTTATAGTTTATTATTATTATAAGCATTGGTAACAACGCGAATATGGGATATTCTTAAAACTATCTATTCATTTTAAATGTCAAATGGTACCAATGACATTCCTCATTGGTATAATGACTACACATTGTTCAACCAATATTATATAATTGTATAATTACTGTACATTATTCTTTATGTCTCAGCATGATCAAGAATCTTTATACTACAGTATCTGTAGAAATCTATGTAGCCCACTACTGTAAGTTTCAGTAAAATCATTTAGCCATCTGCCAGAAAATGGAGAATCTAGCAAGCATAGCTATCACTTTCCAAAAAAACTCATTTACTGTACTGTTCATAAGCCAAATAAAAATGTGAACATTAATTATGAATGTACTGTAACAGTATTTATTTATGTACATTTGTAGTTTCACTTTATTACGAGTTCTTAAAACTAATATATTTGAATGCAGTAGAAAGAACTGTAGCACAATGCCCATAAGACACCTGTAATCTGATTTTCATGCAATAAAAAACAGTATAGGCCTATTTAGGCACAAGAAAATTGAAACTATATACTTACCACAAAACCAAAGCCATTCTTGATAACAATGTCCCTTAATCTGCCATATGATCTGAAGAATCTGTCAAGATCCCTCTCCCCAACACGGTAGCTGAGTCCACCAACATACACGCGAGTGCCTACCATGGCGTCCTGTAAGAATATATTTTTTAATAATTCAGCATTCAACAGGTAAGACGAGCATTGAAAATAACATTCCAGAAAACATCTGGTATGTTATTTTCTAACATACCAGATGATCAGATCAAACTTGATCTGGTATAAACAATACCAGATTAAGCTTGCTTTTGCAAAATTTGTTAGGGAAAAAGCATAGTACATTTGAAAAATCATAACCAAGCCAACATATCTAGGAACATGAATAATGTTTTATCAAGTGCAAATGTCATGTACCAAGCACAGGATAGTGTAAAGAGTGCAAGACAAATAATGAGAGGCTAACATAACACTGACTCGAGTGAAACCTAGCTCTACGACCCACCTACATACTATCTGTCTCATACCTGATACACTGAACTTCTCTTACACTCCAATTGTGTCATATCTGCTCTTGTGGATGGAGGTGGCTTCAACAACTTCCACTTTCAGTGTATTCAAATTATTGCCTGCCTGGACAGATTTCAAGTAGTTCTTAAATTTCTTTGACTTAATGATGTATCAAGTTCCCTAAACCTATCTGTATAGCAGTCCCTTTTTTATAATGATGCAACCTCTCCTCTTTACAAGTTTATCTTTAATGACAATGTATTGTTCTGCAACATCTGCACATTTCTGGTTCATCAATTTTGCCTCCTTTTTCTCTATCATTGCACTGTGATGGAAGTCACAGTATTTAAATAGCCTGTCAGCGGGAGCATTTCCCTCCTAGTCATACCTGCTTGATGGGGTTCTGGGAGTTCTACTCCCCAAGCCCGGCCCGAGGCCAGGCTCGACTTGTGAGAGTTTGGTCCACCAGGCTGTTGCTTGAAGCGGCCCGCAGGGCCACATACCCACCACAGCCTGGCTGATCCGGGACTTCTCTTAGAAAACAGTCCAGTTTTCTCTAAGATGTCCACGGTTGTTCCGGCAATATTTCCAATAGTCGCTGGGAGGACGTTTAACAACCGCGGACCTCTGATGTTTATACAGTGCTCTCTGATTGTGCCTATGACACCTCTGCTCTAAACTGGTTCAATCTTGCATTTTCTTCTTCTACCCGACCGTCGTTGGCTGTACCTTCTCCCTGGGCAACTTGCCTCCGGCAGAAGAGACCAACCGTTCCAAATTGTCCATATCCTGCACTTCTCTGCTAGTTTTGGGGCCTGCATTGGCTTGCTGGTTTTAATTAAGAGGTCATTTCTGTAACCCTTCTGCTCTCACATGGTGGACCCACCATAACTAGTATGGTACCATCACTACAGCACTTATCTAGGCCCTTATCATCCTATAATCCCCACATCTTGTCACTAATCTTCCTCAACCAGTTTCATGGTCTCTCGCTTCCTTCAGCTTCACACCTTAGCATAACATTAGTCATGGTTCCATCACTACTTGACATTCTTGAGTTTCCTTTACCTAGTCAATTGTCCATTGATTTAAATCACCATCATTAAAACTAATCCTTGGTGCTCGCTTTTTCATTACCTGCAGCAAGGTCTCATTGCAATTGTTATATTCCTCCCTTGGACTTCTGGTATTTCAGGATGTAAATTATTGAAACCTCCACTTTCACATTCTCCACTATTGTTATACCAAACATGATTTTGCTGTATGGATATCTTTGGTACTTCTATATCCTCCAAAGGGCATGGTTGTGTATTAGCATGACTACACCTCCACCCTTGATCACCCTCTCCTTATTGCACGGTAAGTACTTATTGCATGGTAAGTACTCCTTTTTTGCATGGTAAGAGTGCAAGTACTTTCTTCAGATATCATCTGCTTGATGGGGTTCTGGGAGTTCTTCTACTCCCCATGATTTACGAGTTTGGTCCACTAGGCTGTTGCTTTGAGCATGCAGGCCCACATACCCACGACAGCCCTGTTACTCCGGCACTCCTTGGAGAAAATTATCTAGTTTTCTCTTAAAGATGTTGAGATGTTGCTGGGAGGATATTGAACAACCGTAGACCTCTGATGTTTATACAGTGTTCTCTGATTGCACCTATAGCACCCCTGCCCTTCACTGGTTCTATTTTGCATTTTCTTCCATGTCATTCACTCTAGTAATGTTATATTACTGTGTAGATTTGGGACCTGGCACTCCAGTATTCTCCATGTGTATATTATTTGATATATCTCTCATCCCTTTCTAACGAGTACATTTGGAGAGCTTCGAGACGATCCCAATAATTTAGGTGCTTAATCGCGTCTGTGTGCCGTACAAGTTCTCTGTACTCCATTTCAGCAATCTCTCCTGCTTTGAAGGGGGCAAGCGAGTACTCAAGACGGGACAACATCCTTCAGAGAAAAGTACTGTGGTAGTGGTGGCCTCCGTGACTTGTCAGTACATTCCATCTTGTTACCCATATAGCCTAAAATTATTTCCTAATCAGTATGACGTTAATACAATTGTATTGTACAATTCTGTAAAATTTAAAGTTTCCTTGAAAAAGTGTTTACATACATACAAGCGGAAAATAGTAAACGACAGCTACAAAGTTTGTCAGAACAGGGAATATTTGTTTTGCCATTATCATAAAGGTATAGTAACAAGATTTCACACATATATATATTGAGAAAATATTGAAGCTGTAAGTGTGATCAAATCCATATCCCTGAGTTTGCATGCCTGTCTGATGCCAGTTCAATATGGCTTCAATATTTTGTCATCACATTTTTATTTTATTCATTCATTCATATTTAAATACACTGCTATAATACATTTCAACTTTCTAGTATCTTTTATGCAACATTTATTAAATATCCCAAAAGAAAATGTGTAATGTAAACTGTTTGCTGGGTCATTAAAAAAGGTGTTGCATATGAACACCTGTTTTTGGTCAATCTTGAAATTTTAAAAGGTTTTTGTTATGGCAACTTTTTTTAATGCAATTTTTTTACATACAGCTTAAATATTTTAAATGAACAATTGTCTACGTGGGAAGCTTTGAAAATTTATAACCCCCCCCCTCCTCTATACCCTAGGACTGATGCTAGTGCTTGTTTTTCAACAAAACTACACCCTTATTTACCTTATGAACACGGCTAAAAAAAATTTTTTACGCTAATCAAACCTGCTCTTCTTTTTACCCATAAAGTATTAAACTATTTCTGATGACAAATATCCCCCTCAAACCCTCCCAGTACAGTTCATCATTCTTCATTTTACTCTTCATAAATGTGTATTTCTTATTTATGCCATGTACCCCCTCCACCCCAACATAGGCTGGCTGGTAGTAGCTGCAGTATCCCAGGAAAAATATTAAATGCCTTCATGCCCCAGCCCCCCAGAGAAGTACAATAATCACAGAGCCCAGAGAATAAATTTATCAAATGCTGAAAAATAGATTTTATCCAAAAATTAAAAATAAAATAAAAATTAAAAAGATAAACTAGAAAATTAATAAAAGGGCAAAAACTAGAAAGTACCTAGAGATGCCAAAGAACCACCACCATATTCTTTTTTATAACCACTGAGGTCACCACGAGAAGGTAGAGCGAGACTGTGATACCTAATGTAACCCACAATATGGGTCATATTGGTACCCAAAGCTTCAACCAATTTCTTTAAAGTTTATTGACATATTGTACTATTTCTCTAATTCGACTAACGTTCACAGCAGCTTAAATTTTTTGTCCCTAGTACCTTTTTTGACATCGTAACCAAGTGTTGAAATGCGCGCCAAGCTCGTCTGACGCCTTATTTACCAGCTGTCTCGTCTGTCAAAGAAAGGGGCCATATTTTGAGGTAAAATACAAGTTATTAAATTTATTGATATCTACTAATTTAGATACCAAAAGTTTACGTAAATATCAATAAAACGTGAGAGGGCCTTTCCCAAGCAATGGAAAACACTAAGGTAATTAATTACAAAGTATACACATTCGAAGTCGGATATAAACTTCACGGTCAATTATGCTGATAAAAAAAATAGGTACCCGGTAATTATTCTACTGAGAATGGAAACCTTCATTGGCTCCCCCTTGAAATCTATGATGCAACAAGAGGTCAAACATTTTTCAGACAAATAATAGCAAGACATTTTCAACTCGAGAAGAATGGTTTCTGTAACAGGCCTACGCAAAGTCCTTGTCAGTTAAATACCAGCACTGCACTGTGTAATCAACAAAATGGAATACAGGAAACAACCCTCCCGCCCCCCCCCCCCGTCCCCCGAGTTCTAAAGTAGATAAAACTAGCTGTCTACAGGATTTGTAATTATAAATGTTTCAATTTATTTTAGCATTCCATAGACTTCAAAGTTACAGGAAAGTAGTTCTCAATATAAAAATACACAGTGCATACACAAATTGACTCAAGCTATGATTATGTTCCAGAAGCATTGCCCTTACTTGTCAAGATGGGTTTCTTTCAGTCCTTAACAGACTAAATTTCAGTAATAAAGAATAATACAACACAAGACCATAAAAATCAATACATCAACCGAGGCTTAATTAAAAGTTTACAATATCAATATAATAGTTATACGAGTAAAAATGAGTTAACACTGAAATGAAATAATTTGTACAATATATTATATTTCTGCCCAGTGCTGTCAATGTCAAACGAAGAACTAACCATGCATGGTTAATTAGCAGGAGCATAGTAATCTACTACCCCTATCAAATCTGGGGTATGTATTACAAGATGGATATTAATTACATGTTAATGACAATATAGAAAACAAAATGAATCTCTCTAGATTCAGAGAAATACTCGCTAGAAAATAGGGTTGAAGATTTATGGAAGTAATAATTACAAAGATTAGTCATATAAATGAGTGTGGTTGACTATAACTAGTGCGCTCTCAGACTAGTATAGCTTCTATAGTTTCATACAGTCTTCTTAATACTGTATACTCTTGGGATTGGTTAAGACTTAACTGTGATATTACTTATATATTAGTCAGATATTACTGTGGTTTGCAAGCTATTTAAAAGATATGCCAGTCTTGCCTAGCCTCTACTTAACATACCGAAACCTAATCTAGCACAGCCTGTGCCGACAAGTCAATAATGGTCAAAAACCAAACCTCACATACAGTCAATACTCACAGTACAGGGTATTTACAAATTGTAAACAAGCCTTGTCTAAGCACCTGTGTACAATTTGTTCATACCCTCTAGGCTTGGTAAGAGATTCGGCCGCAGGGACCTTGACCCCTGAAATCACAGCAAGGTAAACCCTCCTAAATTTACATTACCATTTCTAGCGACCTTGACTGGGACAATTAGTAACACCATGAACTTAATAAATGTATGCCAAGTTTGATTCCTGGGTGTGATGTTTGGCAACTTTCCTTATGGCTAATGCTTTTCTTTCCTATAGTAAATAGGAACCCGAGAGTTGGCAAACTCTTGCAGCATTTCAGTAAAGCTTTTAAAATTTATCATTGAGTTAGGTTGCTTTAAAGTTGCTCTAAGCATGTTCGGTGGAACTGTCCAACTGTCTATAACTGTTTGTAGCCCAACTGTCATGGCTACAAAGTAACATGTCATAGAGACTTTAAAACCTATCTAACCGAACCAAACAACTTAAGCCAAAACATCTTAATCTAACGATATATACAATTTTGACAATCTGAAAGCGAGCCTTGTCAAAATTTCTTGATATTTGATTGTATCTTTAATCCAACTTTACTTTTATCCAACACCACCAATAACATGGTAACTAGTTAGGTTGCTACATTAGCTCTTAAAATTTATATGGAAACTGAATAAAGTTTCTATAAAAAAATAATCAAGCATTCTGAAGTCAAATCATTTACACGACAATTCGACTACCAATTTTCAGATTGTCCCAAACTGTACATAGTTAGGTTTAGCAGAGTAAGGTTTTAAAACTCGTCTTGGGTACGATATGGCTTATCTTTCTGAAGCCATATGGAGGAAAGAATTTGGCTTCCATGTTCTCAAAATTTAAGAACTCACAACAATTTCGTGCAGTACCTTTTCGATCTTAAATCATAAATGCACCTTAAAATAAATAACCTTTAAAAACCCACGTGCAAAAAGAAAGCTTGTCATAAATGGCAGGCCTGGAGGAGACTGGAGGAAAGTCATAAAAATTATTAACAAAATCAGAAATCAATCACATCTGCGGTCCTTTACCTCTGGAAACAACACTAGGAGCCACACAACACCTTCACTGTATACTAATCCAGTATACAAATCCCTGTAGTATGCCAGTTTATTGATTGTGTTTACCGATACGAACATTCAATATGGCGACTGGAGGAGGAGAAGGAAATACCAGCGCAGGCCACGACTATATTGGCCGAGGGGGCGCTCTCCTGCCTCGCCTCCGTCGTCTCTCCTTCCTCCTCGCTCTCACGGGGTCGTCCACCCACTTAATAAACTACAATGGCTATCATACTTACTCGGAATTCACTTCATAAACGGGAGTTTGTATGGCGGTGTGGAGCTAGTACTCGTGCAGGCTGCGTGTCACTGTGGGACTGGGACGCTACTGCGCACCCTCCTCTTATGCTGTCTGCGCACCTCACGCCCCCACCTTCTTCACCCCCCCCCCCCATTTGCGCATCTTCCCCTACCTGCTCACTCTCTTAAAGAAGCTTGGTATAGCATAATTGGTTACTGGATACTATTGATTATAGATGCAATAGACTCCTAAGCCTGTGAGTCTCGTCTCACAACATATACGCACACAGCCCCCCTCTTTTATGCGTAGCTAACCTCCAGTGCGCATCCACTCACATGCGCACTCTCTAAACAATGTATAAATCTTCTCAATTAGCATGTATAACTTTTAAATGACTACTCAATACTACATAGATTCAGTAGTTTCCTTAGCCTGCGCACCTTCCCCCCCCCCCCTCCCCCATTGTCTGGGCATCCGTACACATGTGCACTCTCTTAATTTACTTGAAAAGTAAAGTCAACCATCTCTGCAGTGGTCTCGACGGGGACAGGAATTTGGCGGCTAAGAATATAAGAAAATTATATCATAAGAATTAAAGAAACTGCACAAGACCTATATTGGCTCACAAGAACATAGGAGCTTACGAATGAAGCTAATTGCAGAAGGCCTATTGGCCCAAACGAGGCAGTTCCTATTTATGTTCACCGAAACGGTAATGATGATAGTTACTAGATGCGACCTAGATGGTGTGGAGATTGCGAAAGCGATCTGGGAGTTATGATTAGTAAGATATTAAAATAAAAAAATCAAAGCATAAATGTTCGTAATAAAACAAATAAGACACGGGGATTTATTAATCGAAGCGTTATATGTAACAAAACTCCTGGTGTTGTTCTTCAGCTATATCTTGCTCTGGTTAGGACCCATTTAGATTATGCAGTTCAGTTTTGGTCGCCGTACTACAGAATGAATATAAGAACATAAGAACAAAGGTAACTGCAGAAGGCCTATTGGCCCATACGAGGCAGCTCCTATCTATAACCACCCAATCCCACACATATACTTGTCCAACCCGCGCTTGAAACAATCGAGGGACCCCACATCCACCACGTTACGTGGCAATTGGTTCCACAAATCAACAACCCTCTTACTAAATCCAATTTATACCCATTGTTTCGTGTTGATATTTTTAATACCCTATTAATATCCCCCCTGTTATGTCCATTCATCCACTTGTAAACCTCTATCATGTCACCCCTAACTCTTCGCCTTTCCAGTGAATGCAACTTAAGCTTTGTTAATCTTTCTTCATATGAAAGATTTCTAATTTGGGGAATTAACTTAGTCATCCTACGTTGGACACGTTCAAGTGAATTTATATCCATTCTATAATACGGCGACCAAAACTGAACTGCATAATCTAAATGGGGCCCTAACCAGAGTAAGATATAGCTTAAGAACCACACCAGGTGTCTTGTTACTAACGCTTCGATTAATAAATCCCAGTATCCTATTCGCCTTATTACGAACATTCATGCATTGATCCTTTTGTTTTAAATTCTTACTAATCATAACTCCCAGATCCCTTTCGCAATCCGACTTCCCAATCTCAATACCATCTAGCTCGTATCTTGTAACTCTATCATCATTACCTAGCCTCAGAACTTTACATTTATCAGCATTAAACTGCATTTGCCAATCCTTTGACCATTTCAAAACCCTATATAGATCATCTTGAAGTGATAGTGAGTCCTCCTCCGAATTAATTTCCCTACCGATTTTCGTATCATCGGCAAATTTGCAAATGTTGCTACTCAAACCTGAATCTAAATCATTTATATATATTATAAACAACAGAGGTCCCAGGACAAACCCCTGAGGTACTCCACTAACAACATTATCCCACTCTGACTTAACCCCATTTATACTAATGTAACACTGTAAAAGTGTTTGGGTTAGGTTATTTAAAATATATATAGAGTACATGAGTCACAGACAAGGATCTGAGAGGCGCCAGTTGTCTGCCTGAGATCTCACACCTCAAAGCGTTAATGACCTCAAGTGACCTGAGGTCAGATCATGAGAATTTCACCTTGCTTCCGCTAAGCTCTTAATTGTAGTCTGGTAGCCTTCAAACAAGCCGACGTTTAAGGAGTGGCTTGGTAGTGCCGGAGGCTATCTATTTGTGGGCGGAGTTAGCTACTAGGTTCCCCAATATAAACTCGGAGAGCTATCCAGAAAGAAGCATTAACAGACAGAACGGCAGTCAGGAGAGCAGAGCAGACGGGAGGCTGTCGGCCGGCAGGGCGGGAGTCTCCGTCAACTACAACCCCCCCCCCCCCCTCTCTATTCAACTTAGACTCAGTCCTCGGTGAGTGAACATTTAGGTGACTTGGTCGTGTTTACATATGTTGTGTGATGATCAGGGGCAGTCAAGTTGTAGGGTTCTCGAATTCTTGGATGATGACTCACTTTGCATATTAAACTGGAACATTTTAATTGAATTGCTAAATTATGATACTTCATGTGAAATATAATTATGAATTTATTATTTAAATTGTGTTTAACTTTGTTCCCTAGAGCTTTGAGTTGAGGATTTGAGAAAGCCTCTGTGGTTACTGGGTTCATGATATAAATGAGTGCATTTTTGGAGTTGATACATGGTACAGAGGGAACATACTAATAATGAACTCATGATAACATCCTTTGAGAATTTTGTGATACAGGCAAGTTCCATTCCTTGTCTTGTATGTAATGATCATGAATGGATGGTGGCAGCATTTCGTCTTCTACTATCTACTCTTCTACTTCTACTATCTACTCTTCTACTTCTACCTATCTACACCTCTCCCTCCACCCTTCTCTAAACTCTCACTTTCAACTAATGACCCTCCTCGCTCCTCCCACCTCCCTACCTCTTACCCCAAACCCTCACTAATTACTTCACTATTCATTTCTTTCCTTTCGTTTCCTCTTATACGTTTGTGGCAATGATTCTGTATTCTAGAGTTCTCTCTAGAGTTTCGGGTAACTGATCAAGTTACGGCGCCTTGTAGTCTTAGCACCTAGGTAGTCAAATACCTAGGTTACAAGGTGTTGAACGAGAGAGGTTGCCTTAGGAACTCTGGGAGTGCTCTAGAATAGTTAGCTAACTGGGGACGGGATAACGGACTAGAGAGAGCTGTTTCCCCCGGCCTCGTTAGTTAACTGGGGGGTGGAATAATGGACAAGATAGAGCCATTTCCACCACCCCCCGTTACAATGTTGGCAGCGGTGTTGAACAATGTTGTAGGTAGTTGGTGTTCTTTTAACATTGTTCAGTCCCACGTGTCTTTTTGCCGCTCAGGCGCTATCAGGGAGATCTTGACAGGTGTTTTACTTTCGCGATTTAGCGAGTTTTTTTCAGGCTAGGAGATTGTGATTCTCTAGTGTTGTGGTTTAGTGATTTTGTGAGTTTTGTGGTGTTCAGGGAATGTTCTCCAGAACTTGCGTGTGTAGTGATTTATGTTAGTAATAAGATTTGGCGATTTGGGAACTTAGCGGTGTTGGTAGTGCAGGTCAGCTGAGTGTGACAGGTGACCTCGCATGTCCCACGGGGACACCCAGCCACCGCTGGTCTCCAGGTCAGTGGGGAGTGGCAGGTGTAGTTCTTAAATAGATTTTAAGTAGTTTTTAGTGGTTCTGCTCAGATTATTGCGATCGACTGTTTTACTCCATTTGAACGCAATAACCCGAGGTGTACTGGTCTTGTACAGCATGCTAGGGGGAGCCTTAGTATGTCAGTAGACTTCACGTTGGGGACGCTCGACGTTAGATAGTCTGGTCACAGGGGTGGCAACAGTTTGGGGTTGTTGACCGGCGGAGAAGCTAGGGAGACACTCTGGGTCACGTAGGTGGCTGTAGGTTAAGGGTGGGAGTAACGGTTAATTAAGTACTTAAGATTAGGAACGGTACAAAGTTTAGGCTAGTGTTTTGTCTATTAGTGTTGATTTTTTTTGTGACAAGTTAAAGGTAGTGATGACCTTATTCTCTCTTCTCTAACTTTCCTCTGTTACTGTCTTATGTTCCACCAAGTCAATATCATTCAGTGTTAATTGGATTATTTTAAAAATTTAAGTGTAGTTGTTGCCAGGAGGAGAGCGGTATGACTGGACTGTGTAACCCTATACAAACTACAGGGTCACATAACATATCTTGGGAGCACGATATTGTCGCCTTTCTGTTCACCCACAGGTGGGAGCCAGAAGAGAGGAGAGACGCACATACAAAAGAGGGAGACGGCTGCTGTGTACCACACTCACGGGCGTTAATCACCACCACCACGACCAGCCCACTACCTGGAGGTCACGGCTCCACCACCATCACCACCCCAGGGGACCCCAAGATGCAGCCCTCTCGGTCGGTCAACATTGGTCTACCCAGTGGACCCCAGGTCGTTCTGCAGACGACCCCAGACGACCCAGTAAAGATGGAAGAGGAGCAACAACGACTCCAGTCTGTACCACCAACATCGGTCTACCCAGGATGGACCCCAGGACGGACGGACCCCAATGGACCCCAGGTCGCTTGTCAAAGACCCATGGGAGGAGGAAGAGAGAAGAAAGAAGAGAGAAGAAAGAAGAGGGAAGAAGGAAGAGAGAAGAAAGAAGAAAGAAGAAGAAGAAGATAAGACAAGCTGAGTGAGACACGATGCCTGTGTCCCTTGCTGGTATCAGCATCATTGCATGGAGCGTAATTGCAAGACAGGATCGTTTGCCTTAACTGGCCGCCCCTCCTGCAAGCATGTTGCTCTGTTGAGTGATTCTTCCTGTGTCATGCGGACTTGATGTGGCTGTCAGAAGTAGCTCTCTGAAGGAGGCGTGCTGGAGCAACAGGGAGGAAGAAGAGTAGGATGGGATTTCTACTGTTGGCAACTATATGAAGGTCTCGAAACTTGTAGTCCCTATAGCTGTGAAGAACCCCAATATACGTCTCTCATGGTGACTGACGTAGGGCCAATTACAGATCAGCTGGGACAACCGAATTCCACGGTCCTGTGCGCAGTTCAAGTAGTAACGGCTTTCGGGTTGACCAAGGGTTGTTGTGCGTTAACGACGGAGAAGCGACGGAGGCAGTTGTGTTGAAGAAATGTGGTACAGGATTATCTACAAGACCAAGCAGTGACGTCGCCCAGCCAGAGACAATGGACGTCTGTCTATATATTTCATTTTTTTTAGAGTAGGATGATGTATATTTGTTTAGCTAGGATGTATTTTTTTTTTTCGTTAATAAAGTTGTTGCACACAGCTAGCTTGCTTTAGCAGTGTTGCAAAAACTTTATTTCGGGGAGAAGGGGAGATGTAACACTGTAAAAGTGTTTGGGTTAGGTTATTTAAAATATATATAGAGTACATGAGTCACAGACAAGGATCTGAGAGGCGCCAGTTGTCTGCCTGAGATCTCACACCTCAAAGCGTTAATGACCTCAAGTGACCTGAGGTCAGATCATGAGAATTTCACCTTGCTTCCGCTAAGCTCTTAATTGTAGTCTGGTAGCCTTCAAACAAGCCGACGTTTAAGGAGTGGCTTGGTAGTGCCGGAGGCTATCTATTTGTGGGCGGAGTTAGCTACTAGGTTCCCCAATATAAACTCGGAGAGCTATCCAGAAAGAAGCATTAACAGACAGAACGGCAGTCAGGAGAGCAGAGCAGACGGGAGGCTGTCGGCCGGCAGGGCGGGAGTCTCCGTCAACTACAACCCCCCCCCCCCCCCTCTCTATTCAACTTAGACTCAGTCCTCGGTGAGTGAACATTTAGGTGACTTGGTCGTGTTTACATATGTTGTGTGATGATCAGGGGCAGTCAAGTTGTAGGGTTCTCGAATTCTTGGATGATGACTCTCTTTAACATTTGAATTGGATTGCTTATATTATGATACTTCATGTGAAATATAATTATGAATTTATTATTTAAATTGTGTTTAACTTTGTGCCCTAGAGCTTTGAGTTGAGGATTTGAGAAAGCCTCTGTGGTTACTGGGTTCATGATATAAATGAGTACATGTTTGGAGTTGATACATGGTACAGAGGGAACATACTAATAATGAACTCATGATAACATCCTTTGAGAATTTTGTGATACAGGCAAGTTCCATTCCTTGTCTTGTATGTAATGATCATGAATGGATGGTGGCAGCATTTCGTCTTCTACTATCTACTCTTCTACTTCTACTATCTACTCTTCTACTTCTACCTATCTACACCTCTCCCTCCACCCTTCTCTAAACTCTCACTTTCAACTAATGACCCTCCTCGCTCCTCCCACCTCCCTACCTCTTACCCCAAACCCTCACTAATTACTTCACTATTCATTTCTTTCCTTTCGTTTCCTCTTATACGTTTGTGGCAATGATTCCGTATTCTAGAGCTCTCTCTGGAGTTTCGGGTAACTGATCAAGTGACGGCGCCTTGTAGTCTTAGCACCTAGGTAGTCAAATACCTAGGTTACAAGGTGTTGAACGAGAGAGGCTGCCTTAGGAACTCTGGGAGTGCTCTAGAATAGTTAGCTAACTGGGGACGGGATAACGGACTAGAGAGAGCTGTTTCCCCCGGCCTCGTTAGTTAACTGGGGGGGTGGAATAATGGACAAGATAGAGCTATTTCCCCCACCCCCCGTTACACTAACTCTCTGTTTCCTTTGGAATAGCCATGCCCTAATCCAAGTTAATATAGCACCCCCAATACCATGAGCTTCTATTTTTTTAATTAGTCTTTCATGTGGCACTGTATCAAAAGCTTTGCTAAAGTCAAGGTACACAACATCACAATCCTTACCACTATGAACTGCCTCAACTATGCTGGAATAAAAAGTTAGCAAATTTGTTAAACATGAACAGCCATTTGTAAAACCATGTTGTGACTCATTTATTAATTTATGTTTTTCAAGATGAAGACGAATTGTATTTGCAATTATTGATTCAAGTAACTTTCCCACAATAGACGTTAGGCTAATTGGCCGATAGTTTGACGCAAGTGATCTATCTCCTTTCTTAAAAATTGGTACCACATTAGCTACCTTCCATGACTCTGGCACTCTGCCTGACTCTATTGATTTATTAAATATGGTAGACAGTGGCTCGGAAACGTATCATCTATTGATACTGGTGATGGCTCAAAAGGGCCACCACTTACGAGCTATTCATGCCTGTGCCACCTTTTGGGTGGCTTCATCTTCATCTTAACACATTCACAAGGGAGACATCTCCCGTCATGCAGGGTGCATTCGCACCTCCACAGATCTCCAGTATCAGCTCTTGATACTGGTAATGGCTTAAAATGGCCACCACTTACGGGCTATTCATGCCCGTGCCACCTTTTGGGTGGCTTAATCTTCATCAATCATCAATCGGCTCGGAAAGCTCCTTTTTGCATTCCTTAAGCACCCTGGCAAACACTTCATCCGGCCCTGGGGATTTGTTTGGTTTTAGTTTTTCTAATTGTTTAATTACATCCTCCCTGGTAACTGCTAAACTAATCAACCGGTCCTCATCCCCACCCACATAGACTTGTTCGGCTGAAGGCATATTGTTAAGTTCTTCTTTAGTAAATACAGAGATAAAATATTTATTAAAAATACTACTCATCAGTTATCTGACCTGTCTCAGTTTTTAATGGACTAATCCTTTCCCTAATCTTTGTTCGTTATAAATGAAAAAAAAACTTTAGTATTTGTCTTTGCTTGCCCTGCTATGCGAACTTCATAGTTTCTTTTTGCTTTCCTTATCTCTTTTTTAACATTTCTAACATTTGTTCGAATTATTGTTCTAAACTGACCTACCCATTCTTAATCCTTTAGTACCAAGCTCTCTTTCAACCTATAAGGTTCTTCAGATCTTTTTGTTATCCATATCGGGTCATTATTATTCGGTCTATTCAATTTGTATGGTATACTACGTTCCTGTGCTTTGTTTAGAATATTTTGAAGTAAGTTATATATCCACACCAAAATCCCTTTTTATATCACCCATCGCAGAGTTCACGTCTCGCTCCAACACTGTCCCGACTATTTGACCCCCCAAAAAAATTCTTAGTCTTTTAAAATCAGGCATTTTAAAAGAATTTTCTCCTACAGATCTATTCCATTCTATGCGAAATCATATTTCTTTGTGATCACTTTCCCTGGCTCACTCCATATTTTCGATGGCATTAATTTGTATTTCTCTGTTAGTTAACACTAAATCTAAGATATTATTTTCCCGTGTTGGTTCCTTAATGTGTTGTGTAAGAAAGCAATCGTCAATTAATTTTAGAAAATCTGCTTCATTCCCTGTTCTGTTAAACCAGTTTATTCCACTAAAATTAAAGATAAGAACGTAAGAATAAAGGTAACTGCCGAAAGTTGACCTTTCCAAGGGCTAAGGTCAAAATTTAAAATATGCATATAATAAAAGTTAGAGCCACGAAATAGCTTTAAAATGGTATTTAAATGAATTATTTATGTGCAATAGGATGTCCTCTTGAACCGAACTCAATTACGGGCTCACTATAGCCCGTGCTACATGCAAATTTTATTCAGAATAGCTGAATCTAAAAGAACGACGTCATCTTGAAATAAATCAAGATCATGGAAAATCAACCCTTTTATTCAAGGTCGCGAATCTCTGGAACCCTCAGAGTTTTTTTTGGCTTGGTTCGATCTACAAAATCGAACCAAGATTTCGATCTACAAAATCAAATCGTAATTGGTTCAGCTACAAATTCCATTAAATTTCTCTTCGCCTACCCAACACAAATCCAACTTAGGGTACCTGCGCGATTCCCTGTTTCACTAAGTTTCTAAAGTTTCATAAATCCAAGTAACAAATAACATTCATGGTATAAACATAAGAACATAAGAACATAAGAACAAAGGTAACTGCAGAAGGCCTATTGGCCCATACGAGGCAGCTCCTATTCTATAACCACCCAATCCCACTCATATACTTGTCCAACCCGTGCTTGAAACAATCGAGGGACCCCACCTCCACAATGTTACGCGGCAATTGGTTCCACAAATCAACAACCCTGTTACTGAACCAGTATTTACCCAAGTCTTTCCTAAATCTAAACTTATCCAATTTATATCCATTGTTTCGTGTTCTGTCCTGTGTTGATACTTTTAATACCCTATTAATATCCCCCCGGTTATGTCCATTCATCCACTTGTAAACCTCTATCATGTCACCCCTAACTCTTCGCCTTTCCAGTGAATGCAACTTAAGCTTTGTTAATCTTTCTTCATATGAAAGATTTCTAATTTGGGGAATTAACTTAGTCATCCTACGCTGGACACGTTCAAGTGAATTTATATCCATTCTATAATATGGCGACCAAAACTGAACTGCATAATCTAAATGGGGCCTAACTAGAGCAAGATAT
This sequence comes from Procambarus clarkii, assembly GCF_040958095.1. Lineage (NCBI taxonomy): Eukaryota > Metazoa > Arthropoda > Malacostraca > Decapoda > Cambaridae > Procambarus > Procambarus clarkii. The sequence goes on along the minus strand of NC_091190.1, from coordinate 28,629,348 downwards.
AGCTTGAGAACCACACCAGGTGTCTTGTTACTAACGCTGCGATTAATAAATCCAAGTGTCCGATTTGCCTTATTACGAACATTTATGCATTGATCCTTTTGTTTTAAATTCTTACTAATCATAACTCCCAGATCCCTTTCGCAATCCGACTTCGCAATCACAACACCATCTAGCTCGTATCTTGTAACTCTATCATCATTACCTAACCTCAGAACTTTACATTTATCAGCATTAAACTGCATCTGCCAATCCTTTGACCATTTCAAAACCCTATCTAGATCAACTTGAAGTGATAGTGAGTCCTCCTCCGAATTAATTTCCCTACCGATTTTCGTATCATCGGCAAATTTGCAAATGTTGCTACTCAAACCTGAATCTAAATCATTTATATATATTATAAACAACAGAGGTCCCAGGACAGAGCCTTGAGGCACTCCACTTACAACATTTTCCCACTCTGACTTGATTCCATTTATACTAACTCTCTGTTTCCTTTGGTATAGCCATGCCCTAATCCAGCTTAATACAGCACCCCCAATACCATGAGACTCTATCTTTTTAATCAGTCTTTCATGTGGCACTGTATCAAAAGCTTTGCTAAAGTCAAGGTATACAACATCGCAATCCTTACCACTATCAACTGCCTCAACAATGCTAGAATAAAAAGATAACAAATTTGTTAAACATGAACGGCCATTTATAAAACCATGTTGCGACTCAATTATTAATTTATGTTTTTCAAGATGAAGACGAATTTTATTTGCTATTATAGATTCGAGTAACTTTCCCACAATAGACGTTAGGCTAATTGGTCGATAGTTAGACGCAAGTGATCTATCTCCTTTCTTAAAAACTGGTATCACATTAGCAACTTTCCAAAACTCTGGCACTCTGCCTGACTCTATTGATTTATTAAATATGGTTGACAGTGGGTCACAAAGCTCCTCTTTGCATTCTTTAAGCACCCTGGCAAACACTTCATCCGGCCCTGGGGATTTGTTTGGTTTGAGTTTTACTATTTGTTTAAGAACATCCTCCCTGGTAACTGTTAAACTCGTCAACCTGTCCTCGTCCCCACCCACATAGACTTGTTCGGCTGAAGGCATATTGTTAAGTTCCTCTTTAGTAAATACAGATACAAAATATTTATTAAAAATACTACTCATCTCTTCATCACTATCTGTTATTTGACCTGTCTCAGTTTTTAATGGACCTATCCTTTCCCTAGTCTTAGTACGATATAACTGAAAAAACCCTTTAGGATTTGTCTTTGCTTGCCCTGCTATGCGAACTTCATAGTTTCTTTTTGCTTTCCTTATCTCTTTTTTAACATTTCTAACCAGTTGTACGAATTCCTGTTCTAAAGTGACCTCCCCATTTTTAATCCTTTTGTACCAAGCTCTCTTTTTACCTATAAGGTTCTTCAAATTCTTTGTTATCCATTTTGGGTCATTAGTATTCGATCTATTCAATTTGAATGGTATACTACGTTCCTGTGCTTTGCTTAGAATATTCTTAAATAAGTTATATATTGAATCCACATCGAAATCCCCATTTAAGTCACCTATCGCTGGGTTCATGTCTCGCTCCAAGACCGGCCCACACCCCATACCCAAGACTTTCCAATCAATTTGACCCAAAAAATTTCTTAGGCTATTAAAATCAGCTTTACGAAAATCTGGCACTTTAACAGAATTTTCTCCTACTGGTCTATTCCATTCTATGCTAAATCTGATTTCTTTGTGATCACTGCTCCCTAGCTCACTCCCTATTTCGATGTCATTAATTTGCGTTTCCCTGTTAGTTAACACTAAATCTAAAATATTATTTTCCCGTGTTGGTTCCTTAATGTGTTGCGTAAGAAAGCAATCGTCAATTAATTCTATAAAATCTTCTGCTTCACTATTCCCTGTTTTGTTCAACCAGTTTATTCCGCTAAAATTAAAGTCACCCATGACATAAATACTGTTAGATCTAGATGCTCTAGATATTTCATCCCATAGATGCTTTGCTTCCATTCTGTCTAAATTTGGTGGCCTATATATTACTCCTATTATAATATTATTAGCTTTTTCGTTTAATTCAATCCAAATAGTTTCTGTGTGTGGCTCTGTTTTGATTCCCTCTTTGAGACTACATTTCAAATTGTCCCTAACATATATGGCTACTCCACCTCCTCGTCTAATATATCTATCTGTGTGAAATAGTTTAAATCCATATATTTGATATTCAGCTAATAGTTCTCTATTTTCTACATTCATCCACGTTTCGGTAAGTGCAATAATATCTATTTTTTCTGTGCAGACAAGAGCATTTAATTCGTTAATTTTATTTCTTAGACTTCTACTGTTAGTGTAATATACCCTAAGTGAATTGTTATTTTGCGGACCTTCTCTTTCCCTCCTTCCTCCAAATCAATTCCCATACCTCTATCTACTAACAGTTTAAACCCAAACAAACACCTCTAACCACTTCTTCTAACGAGTTCGCAACAGCAACAACCCCAGCTCTCGATAGATGCACCCCATCACGAGCATACATTTCATTTCTTCCATAGAAGTGTTCCCAGTTGTCTATGAAAGATATTGCATTTGATTTGCAATATCTTTCCAGCCGGCAATTGACACCAAGTGCCCTCGATATCCATTCATTTCCCACTCCCTTTCTTGGAAGAATGCCACATATGATCGGGATTCCTCCCTTGCTCCTAACTAACTCTATGGCTGTTTTATACCTCTGAATCAGTTCCTCACTCCTAACTCGACCAACATCATTTCCTCCCACGCTAATGCAAATAATGGGATTGTTCCCATTACCAGCCATAATATCATTCATGTTGTTTATAATATCACCAATGCCAGCTCCGGGATAGCAAACCCTTAACCTGTTCCCCCTATCTCTAGCACAAAACGTTCTATCCAAATACCTTATCTGGGAATCTCCCACAACTAATGTTTGCTTAGGTACTTCCTTTACCCTCTGAGGGGCCTGCGCTTCCTTTCTCTTCGTTGCTTTCCCTTTTGCGCGATCCACAGTCTCTCCACAGCACTCGTCCTCCAAAACGTCAAATGAATTAGAGGTTGCTATGGCGTTTGAAGGCGGCTTTATCAAAGTCTTCTTAAGGCCCCTGTCTTTCACAACTCTCCAAGACGAGGTCCCTTTACTGCTGGTCTCCTCCTTCGTTACTTCTCGTTGTTCTTTAAGCTGACGCACCTCCTCCCGCAGAAAGTCCAACTCTGTCCTCAGGGCTCCCACTAGAGTCACCAGGTCCTTAACTAAAAATATAACATTAAAATATCATTTATAGTACACGACCATCATATCGTGCACTTTAGTCATAAGAGAAACTTTATGAGAAACAGTGTTTCCTTTTTTGTGTATTGATACAAAAGTCGAACATTTCAATGTTTATTATTTTAATCATTTAACATACATAAATAATTATGCACAATCATTTTCATTATTAATTCATATTAATCAATATTTGTCCAATTACAAATAAATTTATGTAAAATACATATATCACTTCGCTCAACATAAGCAACATGGAGACAATTCATTTAATTATATTCATTTAATTGTCATCATATAATTTGATATGATTATATGACAGTATAATTGTCATCATATGACAATTACGTGGCCGGGAGGCTTGGGTTAGGAAGGGAGGAGCTTGGTAAATCCTCCGCGTGCTGCTCTGCTTGATTAACATTATTGGAGAGCAGCGATGACTTATGGGCGAGTATATGTTTCTCAAGGTTGCGTCTCTGGTCGTAAGAACAAGTGCACATGGAACACTTGTAAGTATGGTTACCACCATGGGCTGTCATGTGTCTTGTAAGATACCCTTTGTTTGAATATGCAATTCCACACAAGGCACATGACACAATATTATTGGAGGGGTTATGAGCACGTATATGATTGGCAAGATCGCCTCTCTGCGTGTAAGAACAATTGCACATGGAACACTTATGTTTTCGGTTAGCACCATGGGCTGTCAAGTGCGTCTTAAGATGTATGTGGCTTTGGTACGCAATGCCACACAAGGTACAGGTAACTTTCAAAGATGGCTTAAAGTGACCTTGACGCTTATTTTTCGACATCTGAGGAGCAAGTGAAGAGGCTGTTGGTACCGAAAGGCTGGGCTGAGGAGTAGAGATGCTTGGCAAGTTCTGTTGCTGTGCCAGTACTGTGCCTTCTCTTGTTGCTGTAATATTATTGGAGGGCATCGATGGCCCATGAACAAGTAGTTTGTGCTTGATCAAGCTGCTTTTTATGCCGAAAGCACAATCGCACATGGAACACATATATTTGTCATAAGCCCCGTGGGTTTTCATGTGGTTTGTAAGGTTTCCTTTGTTTTTATAAGTAATACCACACATGGCACAGGTTAATTGATTTTTTCCCCTAAAGTCAACTTTAGGGTGTGATAGTGAAGGGATGCTTGGCTGAGCCGAGGTGCTTGGCTGAGCCGAGGTGCTTGGCTGAGCCGAGGTGCTTGGCTGAGCCGAGGTGCTTGGCTGAGCCGAGGTGCTTGGTTGAGCCGAGGTGCTTGGTTGAGCCGAGGTGCTTGGTTGAGCCGAGGTGCTTGGCTCAGCCGAGGTGCTTGGCTGAGCCGAGGTGCTTGGCTGAGCCGAGGTGCTTGGCTGAGCCGAGGTGCTTGGTTGAGCCGAGGTGCTTGGTTGAGCCGAGGTGCTTGGTTGAGCCGAGGTGCTTGGTTGAGCCGAGGTGCTTGGCTGAGCCGAGGTGCTTGGTTGAGCCGAGGTGCTTGGCTGAGCCGAGGTGCTTGGTTGAGCCGAGGTGCTTGGCTGAGCCGAGGTGCTTGGCTGAGCCGAGGTGCTTGGCTCAGCCGAGGTGCTTGGTAAGTCTTGCTGTTGAGCCGGCATATTGTCGGAGGGTATCGTTGCCTTATGATCAAGTAAATGTTTATTAAGGTCGCGTGTTTGGCTGTACGAACAGTCGCACATGGTACACATGAACTTTTTGTTTCGACCATGGTCTTTCATGTGATACGTGAGAAATCCTTGGTTTGAAAATGAAATATTGCACAAGTCACAGGTGACCTTGAAATACGGGTTAATGTCACTTTTAAGTGGATCTTTCGACAACTGAAGAGGACTTGAACTGTCACTCGGACTTGAATTCTGTGAATTCAAGCTTGGCTCGGGAGTCGCGGAGCTTGACAAGTCTTGTTCCTGCGCCATAATATTATTGGAGGGTCTCTCATTATGAGCGTTTATATGACGCTGAGGAGTAGAGCGTCTTGCTTGAAGAGTAGAGTTGCTTGGCAAGTTTTGTTGCTGTGCAAGTACTGTGCCTCCTCTTGTTGCTGTAATATTATTGGAGGGCATCGATGGCCCATGAACAAGTAGTTTGTGCTTGATCAAGCTGCTTTTTATGCCGAAAGCACAATCGCACATGGAACACATATATTTGTCATAAGCCCCGTGGGTTATCATGTGGTTTATAAGGTTTTCTTTGTTTTTATAAGTAATACCACACATGGCACAGGTTAATTGATTTTTTGTCTTCTTTCCCCTAAAGTCAACTTTAGGGTGTGATAGTGAAGGGATGCTTGGCTGAGCCGAGGTGCTTGGCTGAGCCGAGGTGCTTGGCTGAGCCGAGGTGCTTGGTTGAGCCGAGGTGCTTGGCTGAGCCGAGGTGCTTGGCTGAGCCGAGGTGCTTGGTTGAGCCGAGGTGCTTGGCTGAGCCGAGGTGCTTGGCTCAGCCGAGGTGCTTGGCTCAGCCGAGGTGCTTGGCTGAGCCGAGGTGCTTGGCTCAGCCGAGGTGCTTGGTAAGTCTTGCTGTTGAGCCGGAATATTGTCGGAGGGTATCGTTGCCTTATGATCAAGTAAATGTTTATTAAGGTCGCGTGTTTGGCTGTACGAACAGTCGCACATGGTACACATGAACTTTTTGTTTCGACCATGGTCTTTCATGTGATACGTGAGAAATCCTTGGTTTGAAAATGAAATATTGCACAAGTCACAGGTGACCTTGAAATACGGGTTAATGTCACTTTTAAGTGGATCTTTCGACAACTGAAGAGGACTTGAACTGTCACTCGGACTTGAATTCTGTGAATTCAAGCTTGGCTCGGGAGTCGCGGAGCTTGACAGGTCTTGTTGCTGCGCCATAATAATATTATTGGAGGGTCTCCCATTATGAGCGTTTATATGACGTTCCAGGTTTCCTGCCTGGGTGAAAGAACAGTCACTTGAATTCTGTGAATTCAAGCTTGGCTCGGGAGTTGGCTCGGGAGTCGCGGAGCTTGACAGGTCTTGTTGCTGCGCCATAATATTATTGCTCATACAAAACCTCTCAAAAAGAGAGGGTCTCTCAATATGAGCGTTTATATGACGTTCCAGGTTTCCTGCCTGGCTGAAAGAACAATGGCACACGGAACACACATGTTTTTTGTTGGCACCATGGGCGCTCATGTGATTGAAAAGATATCTTGGATGTGAATATGAGATATCACACAAAGAACAGGTGAAACCTGCCTTGATGGAAATTAAAGTATCTTTTGACAGCTGCGGAGTAACTAAAGTGTCACTTGTATTTACAGTGCTTCTTGCCTGAGGAATCTGACTTATCCTCACGCTTCTTGCCCGAGTAACATGACTTCTCCTCACGCTTCTTGCCCGAGGAACATGACTTCTCCTCGCGCTTCTTGCCCGAGGAAAATGACCTCTCCTCGCGCTTCTTGCCCGAGGAATCTGACTTCTCGCGCTTCTTGCCCGAGGAATCTGACTTCTTTTCACGCTTCTTGCCTGAGGACTCCTCTTCATTTGGTTCGATTGGCTGGAAGAAGCAATACCCTCGCCAGGTTCAGAAGCTTGGTCTTCAAACTTGTGAGGCTCAGGATGCTGACTTTGCAGGTCGACTGCTTGCTGCTGCTGACCTTGTAGTTCGACTGCTTGCTGCTGCTGACCTTGTAGTTCGACTGCTTGCTGCTGCTGACCTAGTAGTTCGACTGCTTGCTGCTGCTGACCTTGCAGGTCGACTGCTTGCTGTTGCTGACCTTGTAGGTCGACTGCTTGCTGTTGCTGACCTTGTAGGTCGACTGCTTGCTGTTGCTGACCTTGTAGGTCGACTGCTTGTTGCTGCTGACCTTGTAAGTCGACTGCTTGTTGCTGCTGACCTTGTAAGTCGACTGCTTGCTGTTGCTGACCTTGTAGGTCGACTGCTTGCTGCTGCTGACTTTGGTCCGGGTCCTCATTTGGGCTTGACTGGACATTTTGAAGTGTAATTGTTTGTTCTTTAATCTGTTTGCTATATTGGAACTCGGCTGGTTTGTCTTCAAACTTGTGAGGCTCAGGATGCTGACTTTGTTGGTCGACTGCTTGATGCTGTTGACGCCGTGGGGACTGAGCATCTTGGTGCCCACGTTGAACACAGGAGTCAGACACTGTAAGGGGCCCTTCCCCACGCAGAGTCAACGCTGGGAACGATGCTTGACTGCCGCTGGAGTCGACTGGGAAAACACCAGAAGCGTTGTTCGTCAGGCTGGCTTCACAGTTAACTTGAGATGTGGTCTCGCAGACAGTCGTCATATCTACAACAAGGAAAGACAAAGAAAATTATTTTTCGGTCATATGGTAAGAAATAATTGTGTATTTGTTCAATAGCAATATTGTGTATCAGAGTTCAATGCCTTAAAGTTCATGATTAACTCGCAAATATTATAGATTTTTAGTTTTTTGTTTACAAATGACAGGTACACAAACCTACGGCCTCATATATGCTAGTATAGGATGAGAGCAAATTTGTCAAACCTTAAAATATTGTGAATAACTCATTTTTGCCCAAGAACATAAAAGTACTACTTTTACTAATACTAAAGTACTACTAAAAGTTGAGATTACTTACCGTCAGTTCCGTTGCCAAAGCTGTCTCTTGATACATTCATCCCGAAGATATCAACGCTGCTACTCGAACCAGTTGATTGTGTATCGCCTTGGAAATTAACAGACATATCCATGTCTCCATGATTCACCGTATCGCCTTGGAAATTAACAGACATAGCCATGTCTCCGTGATTCACCGTATCGCCTTGGAACAAATTAACAAATTCCTCATTGGAGATATTTAACGAACGCTTCAATTCCTCATCTCTCAGGAGAGACTCGTAAAAACCAACAAAATCCGAAGCACTGATGGAGTTGATCTCGGTACTCAAGTCCTGATTTATGAAGTTGGTCTCGGTACTCGTGTCCTGATTTATGAAGTTGGACTCGGTACTCGTGTCCTGATTTATGTAGTTGGTCTCGGTACTCATAGAGGTACTCATGTCCTGATTCATTGTGATTATGCGATTCGAACTAGTTGATTGTGTATCGCCTTGGAAATTAACAGGCATAGCCATGTCTCCATAATTCACCGTATCGCCTTGAAAATTAACAGGCATAGCCATGTCTCCATGATTCACCGTATCCCCTTGGAAATTAACACACATAGCCATGTCTCCATAATTCACCGTATCGCCTTGGAAATTAACAGGCATAGCCATGTCTCCATAATTCACCGTATCGCCTTGGAAATTAACAGGCATAGCCATGTCTCCATAATTCACCGTATCGCCTTGAAAATTAACAGGCATAGCCATGTCTCCATAATTCACCGTATCGCCTTGGAAATTAACACACATAGCCATGTCTCCGTGATTCACCGGTTCGTCTTGGAACAAATTAGCATATTCCTCATTGGAGATATTTAACGAACGCTTCAATACCTCATCTGTCCGGAGAAACTCGTAAAAACCAACCAAATCCGAAGCACTGATGGAGTTGATCTCGGTACTCAGGTCCTGATCCATCGTAGTTAGTTCTGATGAGTTAGTTCAAGATGAGTTCTTTATATACTCTGATATCGCTGTTTAATTACAAGCTCTGATAGGAGAGCATGTGAACACATGTACCTCGGGAATGTGTGAACTGTGAGTTGAGACCGCTTATATTGCAATCATATGATGTGGAGGTCAGATGCAGGACCTGACAATGATTATTGATTGTTTCAATTTCAATGATAGAGGTTTATGCTTTAATCAATGATAGAGGTTTATGCTTTATTCAATGATAGAGGTTTATGCTTTAATCAATGATAGAGGTTTATGCTTTATTCAATGATAGAGGTTTATGCTTTAATCAATGATAGAGGTTTATGCTTTAATCAATAATAGAGGTTTATGCTTTAATCAATGATAGAGGTTTATGCTTCAATTTCAATGATAGAGGTTTATACTTCAATCAATGATAGAGGTTTATGCTTTAATCAATGATAGAGGTTTATGCTTTAATCAATGATAGAGGTTTATGCTTTAATCAATGATAGAGGTTTATGCTTCAATTTCAATGATAGAGGTTTATACTTCAATCAATGATAGAGGTTTATGCTTCAATCAATGATAGAGGTTTACAAGTGGATGAATGGACATAACAAAGGGGATATTAACAGGGCACTAAAAATATCAACACAAGACAGAACACGAAACACTGTTTATAAATTGAATAAATTTAAATTTAGGAAGACTTGGGTTAATACTGGTTTGGTAACAGGGGCCAATTACCGCGTAACGTGGTAGAGTTGATTGTTTCAAACGTGGGTTGTATATGTTTTCTGAGTGGGATTGGGTGGTTATAAATAGGATCTGCCTCGTATGGGCCAATAGGCCTTCTGCAGTTACCTTTATTCTTATGTTCATATGATTTTTCACCCTCAGGGGTTATAAACCCATGGAACTTAAGAACTTAAAAATAAAGCACATAAGAACAAAGGTAACTGCAGAAGGCCTATTAGCCCATACGAAGCAGCTCCTATCTATAACCACCCAATCCCACTCATATACATGTCCAACCCACGCTTGAAACAATCGAGGGACCCCACCTCCACCACGTTACGCGGCAATTGGTTCCACAAATCAACAACCCTGTTCCTGAACCAGTATTTACCCAAGACTTTCCTAAATCTAAACTTATCCAATTTATACCCATTGTTTCGTGTTCTGTCTTGTGTTGATACTTTTAAGAACATAAGAACATAAGAACAAAGGTAACTGCAGAAGGCCTATTGGCCCATACGAGGCAGCTCCTATTCTATAACCACCCAATCCCACTCATATACTTGTCCAACCCGTGCTTGAAACAATCGAGGGACCCCACCTCCACAATGTTACGCGGCAATTGGTTCCACAAATCAACAACCCTGTTACTGAACCAGTATTTACCCAAGTCTTTCCTAAATCTAAACTTATCCAATTTATACCCATTGTTTCGTGTTCTGTCCTGTGTTGATACTTTTAATACCCTATTAATATCCCCCCGGTTATGTCCATTCATCCACTTGTAAACCTCTATCATGTCACCCCTAACTCTTCGCCTTTCCAGTGAATGCAACTTAAGCTTTGTTAATCTTTCTTCATATGAAAGATTTCTAATTTGGGGAATTAACTTAGTCATCCTACGCTGGACACGTTCAAGTGAATTTATATCCATTCTATAATATGGCGACCAAAACTGAACTGCATAATCTAAATGGGGCCTAACTAGAGCAAGATATAGCTTGAGAACCACACCAGGTGTCTTGTTACTAACGCTGCGATTAATAAATCCAAGTGTCCGATTTGCCTTATTACGAACATTTATGCATTGATCCTTTTGTTTTAAATTCTTACTAATCATAACTCCCAGATCCCTTTCGCAATCCGACTTCGCAATCACAACACCATCTAGCTCGTATCTTGTAACTCTATCATCATTACCTAACCTCAGAACTTTACATTTATCAGCATTAAACTGCATCTGCCAATCCTTTGACCATTTCAAAACCCTATCTAGATCAACTTGAAGTGATAGTGAGTCCTCCTCCGAATTAATTTCCCTACCGATTTTCGTATCATCGGCAAATTTGCAAATGTTGCTACTCAAACCTGAATCTAAATCATTTATATATATTATAAACAACAGAGGTCCCAGGACAGAGCCTTGAGGCACTCCACTTACAACATTTTCCCACTCTGACTTGATTCCATTTATACTAACTCTCTGTTTCCTTTGGTATAGCCATGCCCTAATCCAGCTTAATACAGCACCCCCAATACCATGAGACTCTATCTTTTTAATCAGTCTTTCATGTGGCACTGTATCAAAAGCTTTGCTAAAGTCAAGGTATACAACATCGCAATGCTTACCACTATCAACTGCCTCAACAATGCTAGAATAAAAAGATAACAAATTTGTTAAACATGAACGGCCATTTATAAAACCATGTTGCGACTCAATTATTAATTTATGTTTTTCAAGATGAAGACGAATTTTATTTGCTATTATAGATTCGAGTAACTTTCCCACAATAGACGTTAGGCTAATTGGTCGATAGTTAGACGCAAGTGATCTATCTCCTTTCTTAAAAACTGGTATCACATTAGCAACTTTCCAAAACTCTGGCACTCTGCCTGACTCTATTGATTTATTAAATATGGTTGACAGTGGGTCACAAAGCTCCTCTTTGCATTCTTTAAGCACCCTAGCAAACACTTCATCCGGCCCTGGGGATTTGTTTGGTTTGAGTTTTACTATTTGTTTAAGAACATCCTCCCTGGTAACTGCTAAACTCGTCAACCTGTCCTCGTCCCCACCCACATAGACTTGTTCGGCTGAAGGCATATTGTTAAGTTCCTCCCTAGTAAATACAGATACAAAATATTTATTAAAAATACTACTCATCTCTTCATCACTATCTGTTATTTGACCTGTCTCAGTTTTTAATGGACCTATCCTTTCCCTAGTCTTAGTACGATATAACTGAAAAAACCCTTTAGGATTTGTCTTTGCTTGCCCTGCTATGCGAACTTCATAGTTTCTTTTTGCTTTCCTTATCTCTTTTTTAACATTTCTAACCAGTTGTACGAATTCCTGTTCTAAAGTGACCTCCCCATTTTTAATCCTTTTGTACCAAGCTCTCTTTTTACCTATAAGGTTCTTCAAATTCTTTGTTATCCATTTTGGGTCATTAGTATTCGATCTATTCAATTTGTATGGTATACTACGTTCCTGTGCTTTGCTTAGAATATTCTTAAATAAGTTATATATTGAATCCACATCGAAATCCCCATTTAAGTCACCTATCGCTGGGTTCATGTCTCGCTCCAAGACCGGCCCACACCCCATACCCAAGACTTTCCAATCAATTTGACCCAAAAAATTTCTTAGGCTATTAAAATCAGCTTTACGAAAATCTGGCACTTTAACAGAATTTTCTCCTACTGGTCTATTCCATTCTATGCTAAATCTGATTTCTTTGTGATCACTGCTCCCTAGCTCACTCCCTATTTCGATGTCATTAATTTGCGTTTCCCTGTTAGTTAACACTAAATCTAAAATATTATTTTCCCGTGTTGGTTCCTTAATGTGTTGCGTAAGAAAGCAATCGTCAATTAATTCTATAAAATCTTCTGCTTCACTATTCCCTGTTTTGTTCAACCAGTTTATTCCGCTAAAATTAAAGTCACCCATGACATAAATACTGTTAGATCTAGATGCTCTAGATATTTCATCCCATAGATGCTTTGCTTCCATTCTGTCTAAATTTGGTGGCCTATATATTACTCCTATTATAATATTATTAGCTTTTTCGTTTAATTCAATCCAAATAGTTTCTGTGTGTGGCTCTGTTTTGATTCCCTCTTTGAGACTACATTTCAAATTGTCCCTAACATATATGGCTACTCCACCTCCTCGTCTAATATATCTATCTGTGTGAAATAGTTTAAATCCATATATTTGATATTCAGCTAATAGTTCTCTATTTTCTACATTCATCCACGTTTCGGTAAGTGCAATAATATCTATTTTTTCTGTGCAGACAAGAGCATTTAATTCGTTAATTTTATTTCTTAGACTTCTACTGTTAGTGTAATATACCCTAAGTGAATTGTTATTTTGCGGACCTTCTCTTTCCCTCCTTCCTCCAAATCAATTCCCATACCTCTATCTACTAACAGTTTAAACCCAAACAAACACCTCTAACCACTTCTTCTAACGAGTTCGCAACAGCAACAACCCCAGCTCTCGATAGATGCACCCCATCACGAGCATACATTTCATTTCTTCCATAGAAGTGTTCCCAGTTGTCTATGAAAGATATTGCATTTGATTTGCAATATCTTTCCAGCCGGCAATTGACACCAAGTGCCCTCGATATCCATTCATTTCCCACTCCCTTTCTTGGAAGAATGCCACATATGATCGGGATTCCTCCCTTGCTCCTAACTAACTCTATGGCTGTTTTATACCTCTGAATCAGTTCCTCACTCCTAACTCGACCAACATCATTTCCTCCCACGCTAATGCAAATAATGGGATTGTTCCCATTACCAGCCATAATATCATTCATGTTGTTTATAATATCACCAATGCCAGCTCCGGGATAGCAAACCCTTAACCTGTTCCCCCTATCTCTAGCACAAAACGTTCTATCCAAATACCTTATCTGGGAATCTCCCACAACTAATGTTTGCTTAGGTACTTCCTTTACCCTCTGAGGGGCCTGCGCTTCCTTTCTCTTCGTTGCTTTCCCTTTTGCGCGATCCACAGTCTCTCCACAGCACTCGTCCTCCAAAACGTCAAATGAATTAGAGGTTGCTATGGCGTTTGAAGGCGGCTTTATCAAAGTCTTCTTAAGGCCCCTGTCTTTCACAACTCTCCAAGACGAGGTCCCTTTACTGCTGGTCTCCTCCTTCGTTACTTCTCGTTGTTCTTTAAGCTGACGCACCTCCTCCCGCAGAAAGTCCAACTCTGTCCTCAGGGCTCCCACTAGAGTCACCAGGTCCTTAACTAAAAATATAACATTAAAATATCATTTATAGTACACGACCATCATATCGTGCACTTTAGTCATAAGAGAAACTTTATGAGAAACAGTGTTTCCTTTTTTGTGTATTGATACAAAAGTCGAACATTTCAATGTTTATTATTTTAATCATTTAACATACATAAATAATTATGCACAATCATTTTCATTATTAATTCATATTAATCAATATTTGTCCAATTACAAATAAATTTATGTAAAATACATATATCACTTCGCTCAACATAAGCAACATGGAGACAATTCATTTAATTATATTCATTTAATTGTCATCATATAATTTGATATGATTATATGACAGTATAATTGTCATCATATGACAATTACGTGGCCGGGAGGCTTGGGTTAGGAAGGGAGGAGCTTGGTAAATCCTCCGCGTGCTGCTCTGCTTGATTAACATTATTGGAGAGCAGCGATGACTTATGGGCGAGTATATGTTTCTCAAGGTTGCGTCTCTGGTCGTAAGAACAAGTGCACATGGAACACTTGTAAGTATGGTTACCACCATGGGCTGTCATGTGTCTTGTAAGATACCCTTTGTTTGAATATGCAATTCCACACAAGGCACATGACACAATATTATTGGAGGGGTTATGAGCACGTATATGATTGGCAAGATCGCCTCTCTGCGTGTAAGAACAATTGCACATGGAACACTTATGTTTTCGGTTAGCACCATGGGCTGTCAAGTGCGTCTTAAGATGTATGTGGCTTTGGTACGCAATGCCACACAAGGTACAGGTAACTTTCAAAGATGGCTTAAAGTGACCTTGACGCTTATTTTTCGACATCTGAGGAGCAAGTGAAGAGGCTGTTGGTACCGAAAGGCTGGGCTGAGGAGTAGAGATGCTTGGCAAGTTCTGTTGCTGTGCCAGTACTGTGCCTTCTCTTGTTGCTGTAATATTATTGGAGGGCATCGATGGCCCATGAACAAGTAGTTTGTGCTTGATCAAGCTGCTTTTTATGCCGAAAGCACAATCGCACATGGAACACATATATTTGTCATAAGCCCCGTGGGTTTTCATGTGGTTTGTAAGGTTTCCTTTGTTTTTATAAGTAATACCACACATGGCACAGGTTAATTGATTTTTTCCCCTAAAGTCAACTTTAGGGTGTGATAGTGAAGGGATGCTTGGCTGAGCCGAGGTGCTTGGCTGAGCCGAGGTGCTTGGCTGAGCCGAGGTGCTTGGCTGAGCCGAGGTGCTTGGCTGAGCCGAGGTGCTTGGTTGAGCCGAGGTGCTTGGTTGAGCCGAGGTGCTTGGTTGAGCCGAGGTGCTTGGCTCAGCCGAGGTGCTTGGCTGAGCCGAGGTGCTTGGCTGAGCCGAGGTGCTTGGCTGAGCCGAGGTGCTTGGCTGAGCCGAGGTGCTTGGTTGAGCCGAGGTGCTTGGTTGAGCCGAGGTGCTTGGTTGAGCCGAGGTGCTTGGTTGAGCCGAGGTGCTTGGCTGAGCCGAGGTGCTTGGTTGAGCCGAGGTGCTTGGCTGAGCCGAGGTGCTTGGTTGAGCCGAGGTGCTTGGCTGAGCCGAGGTGCTTGGCTGAGCCGAGGTGCTTGGCTCAGCCGAGGTGCTTGGTAAGTCTTGCTGTTGAGCCGGCATATTGTCGGAGGGTATCGTTGCCTTATGATCAAGTAAATGTTTATTAAGGTCGCGTGTTTGGCTGTACGAACAGTCGCACATGGTACACATGAACTTTTTGTTTCGACCATGGTCTTTCATGTGATACGTGAGAAATCCTTGGTTTGAAAATGAAATATTGCACAAGTCACAGGTGACCTTGAAATACGGGTTAATGTCACTTTTAAGTGGATCTTTCGACAACTGAAGAGGACTTGAACTGTCACTCGGACTTGAATTCTGTGAATTCAAGCTTGGCTCGGGAGTCGCGGAGCTTGACAAGTCTTGTTCCTGCGCCATAATATTATTGGAGGGTCTCTCATTATGAGCGTTTATATGACGCTGAGGAGTAGAGCGTCTTGCTTGAAGAGTAGAGTTGCTTGGCAAGTTTTGTTGCTGTGCAAGTACTGTGCCTCCTCTTGTTGCTGTAATATTATTGGAGGGCATCGATGGCCCATGAACAAGTAGTTTGTGCTTGATCAAGCTGCTTTTTATGCCGAAAGCACAATCGCACATGGAACACATATATTTGTCATAAGCCCCGTGGGTTATCATGTGGTTTATAAGGTTTTCTTTGTTTTTATAAGTAATACCACACATGGCACAGGTTAATTGATTTTTTGTCTTCTTTCCCCTAAAGTCAACTTTAGGGTGTGATAGTGAAGGGATGCTTGGTTGAGCCGAGGTGCTTGGCTGAGCCGAGGTGCTTGGCTGAGCCGAGGTGCTTGGTTGAGCCGAGGTGCTTGGCTGAGCCGAGGTGCTTGGCTGAGCCGAGGTGCTTGGTTGAGCCGAGGTGCTTGGCTCAGCCGAGGTGCTTGGCTCAGCCGAGGTGCTTGGCTCAGCCGAGGTGCTTGGCTCAGCCGAGGTGCTTGGCTGAGCCGAGGTGCTTGGCTCAGCCGAGGTGCTTGGTAAGTCTTGCTGTTGAGCCGGAATATTGTCGGAGGGTATCGTTGCCTTATGATCAAGTAAATGTTTATTAAGGTCGCGTGTTTGGCTGTACGAACAGTCGCACATGGTACACATGAACTTTTTGTTTCGACCATGGTCTTTCATGTGATACGTGAGAAATCCTTGGTTTGAAAATGAAATATTGCACAAGTCACAGGTGACCTTGAAATACGGGTTAATGTCACTTTTAAGTGGATCTTTCGACAACTGAAGAGGACTTGAACTGTCACTCGGACTTGAATTCTGTGAATTCAAGCTTGGCTCGGGAGTCGCGGAGCTTGACAGGTCTTGTTGCTGCGCCATAATAATATTATTGGAGGGTCTCCCATTATGAGCGTTTATATGACGTTCCAGGTTTCCTGCCTGGGTGAAAGAACAGTCACTTGAATTCTGTGAATTCAAGCTTGGCTCGGGAGTTGGCTCGGGAGTCGCGGAGCTTGACAGGTCTTGTTGCTGCGCCATAATATTATTGCTCATACAAAACCTCTCAAAAAGAGAGGGTCTCTCAATATGAGCGTTTATATGACGTTCCAGGTTTCCTGCCTGGCTGAAAGAACAATGGCACACGGAACACACATGTTTTTTGTTGGCACCATGGGCGCTCATGTGATTGAAAAGATATCTTGGATGTGAATATGAGATATCACACAAAGAACAGGTGAAACCTGCCTTGATGGAAATTAAAGTATCTTTTGACAGCTGCGGAGTAACTAAAGTGTCACTTGTATTTACAGTGCTTCTTGCCTGAGGAATCTGACTTATCCTCACGCTTCTTGCCCGAGTAACATGACTTCTCCTCACGCTTCTTGCCCGAGGAACATGACTTCTCCTCGCGCTTCTTGCCCGAGGAAAATGACCTCTCCTCGCGCTTCTTGCCCGAGGAATCTGACTTCTCGCGCTTCTTGCCCGAGGAATCTGACTTCTTTTCACGCTTCTTGCCTGAGGACTCCTCTTCATTTGGTTCGATTGGCTGGAAGAAGCAATACCCTCGCCAGGTTCAGAAGCTTGGTCTTCAAACTTGTGAGGCTCAGGATGCTGACTTTGCAGGTCGACTGCTTGCTGCTGCTGACCTTGTAGTTCGACTGCTTGCTGCTGCTGACCTTGTAGTTCGACTGCTTGCTGCTGCTGACCTAGTAGTTCGACTGCTTGCTGCTGCTGACCTTGCAGGTCGACTGCTTGCTGTTGCTGACCTTGTAGGTCGACTGCTTGCTGTTGCTGACCTTGTAGGTCGACTGCTTGCTGTTGCTGACCTTGTAGGTCGACTGCTTGTTGCTGCTGACCTTGTAAGTCGACTGCTTGTTGCTGCTGACCTTGTAAGTCGACTGCTTGCTGTTGCTGACCTTGTAGGTCGACTGCTTGCTGCTGCTGACTTTGGTCCGGGTCCTCATTTGGGCTTGACTGGACATTTTGAAGTGTAATTGTTTGTTCTTTAATCTGTTTGCTATATTGGAACTCGGCTGGTTTGTCTTCAAACTTGTGAGGCTCAGGATGCTGACTTTGTTGGTCGACTGCTTGATGCTGTTGACGCCGTGGGGACTGAGCATCTTGGTGCCCACGTTGAACACAGGAGTCAGACACTGTAAGGGGCCCTTCCCCACGCAGAGTCAACGCTGGGAACGATGCTTGACTGCCGCTGGAGTCGACTGGGAAAACACCAGAAGCGTTGTTCGTCAGGCTGGCTTCACAGTTAACTTGAGATGTGGTCTCGCAGACAGTCGTCATATCTACAACAAGGAAAGACAAAGAAAATTATTTTTCGGTCATATGGTAAGAAATAATTGTGTATTTGTTCAATAGCAATATTGTGTATCAGAGTTCAATGCCTTAAAGTTCATGATTAACTCGCAAATATTATAGATTTTTAGTTTTTTGTTTACAAATGACAGGTACACAAACCTACGGCCTCATATATGCTAGTATAGGATGAGAGCAAATTTGTCAAACCTTAAAATATTGTGAATAACTCATTTTTGCCCAAGAACATAAAAGTACTACTTTTACTAATACTAAAGTACTACTAAAAGTTGAGATTACTTACCGTCAGTTCCGTTGCCAAAGCTGTCTCTTGATACATTCATCCCGAAGATATCAACGCTGCTACTCGAACCAGTTGATTGTGTATCGCCTTGGAAATTAACAGACATATCCATGTCTCCATGATTCACCGTATCGCCTTGGAAATTAACAGACATAGCCATGTCTCCGTGATTCACCGTATCGCCTTGGAACAAATTAACAAATTCCTCATTGGAGATATTTAACGAACGCTTCAATTCCTCATCTCTCAGGAGAGACTCGTAAAAACCAACAAAATCCGAAGCACTGATGGAGTTGATCTCGGTACTCAAGTCCTGATTTATGAAGTTGGTCTCGGTACTCGTGTCCTGATTTATGAAGTTGGACTCGGTACTCGTGTCCTGATTTATGTAGTTGGTCTCGGTACTCATAGAGGTACTCATGTCCTGATTCATTGTGATTATGCGATTCGAACTAGTTGATTGTGTATCGCCTTGGAAATTAACAGGCATAGCCATGTCTCCATAATTCACCGTATCGCCTTGAAAATTAACAGGCATAGCCATGTCTCCATGATTCACCGTATCCCCTTGGAAATTAACACACATAGCCATGTCTCCATAATTCACCGTATCGCCTTGGAAATTAACAGGCATAGCCATGTCTCCATAATTCACCGTATCGCCTTGGAAATTAACAGGCATAGCCATGTCTCCATAATTCACCGTATCGCCTTGAAAATTAACAGGCATAGCCATGTCTCCATAATTCACCGTATCGCCTTGGAAATTAACACACATAGCCATGTCTCCGTGATTCACCGGTTCGTCTTGGAACAAATTAGCATATTCCTCATTGGAGATATTTAACGAACGCTTCAATACCTCATCTGTCCGGAGAAACTCGTAAAAACCAACCAAATCCGAAGCACTGATGGAGTTGATCTCGGTACTCAGGTCCTGATCCATCGTAGTTAGTTCTGATGAGTTAGTTCAAGATGAGTTCTTTATATACTC
Organism: Procambarus clarkii; assembly: GCF_040958095.1. Taxonomy (NCBI): domain Eukaryota; kingdom Metazoa; phylum Arthropoda; class Malacostraca; order Decapoda; family Cambaridae; genus Procambarus; species Procambarus clarkii. The sequence goes on along the minus strand of NC_091190.1, from coordinate 28,609,889 downwards.
TGATATCGCTGTTTAATTACAAGCTCTGATAGGAGAGCATGTGAACACATGTACCTCGGGAATGTGTGAACTGTGAGTTGAGACCGCTTATATTGCAATCATATGATGTGGAGGTCAGATGCAGGACCTGACAATGATTATTGATTGTTTCAATTTCAATGATAGAGGTTTATGCTTTAATCAATGATAGAGGTTTATGCTTTATTCAATGATAGAGGTTTATGCTTTAATCAATGATAGAGGTTTATGCTTTATTCAATGATAGAGGTTTATGCTTTAATCAATGATAGAGGTTTATGCTTTAATCAATAATAGAGGTTTATGCTTTAATCAATGATAGAGGTTTATGCTTCAATTTCAATGATAGAGGTTTATACTTCAATCAATGATAGAGGTTTATGCTTTAATCAATGATAGAGGTTTATGCTTTAATCAATGATAGAGGTTTATGCTTTAATCAATGATAGAGGTTTATGCTTCAATTTCAATGATAGAGGTTTATACTTCAATCAATGATAGAGGTTTATGCTTCAATCAATGATAGAGGTTTACAAGTGGATGAATGGACATAACAAAGGGGATATTAACAGGGCACTAAAAATATCAACACAAGACAGAACACGAAACACTGTTTATAAATTGAATAAATTTAAATTTAGGAAGACTTGGGTTAATACTGGTTTGGTAACAGGGGCCAATTACCGCGTAACGTGGTAGAGTTGATTGTTTCAAACGTGGGTTGTATATGTTTTCTGAGTGGGATTGGGTGGTTATAAATAGGATCTGCCTCGTATGGGCCAATAGGCCTTCTGCAGTTACCTTTATTCTTATGTTCATATGATTTTTCACCCTCAGGGGTTATAAACCCATGGAACTTAAGAACTTAAAAATAAAGCACATAAGAACAAAGGTAACTGCAGAAGGCCTATTAGCCCATACGAAGCAGCTCCTATCTATAACCACCCAATCCCACTCATATACATGTCCAACCCACGCTTGAAACAATCGAGGGACCCCACCTCCACCACGTTACGCGGCAATTGGTTCCACAAATCAACAACCCTGTTCCTGAACCAGTATTTACCCAAGACTTTCCTAAATCTAAACTTATCCAATTTATACCCATTGTTTCGTGTTCTGTCTTGTGTTGATACTTTTAAGAACATAAGAACATAAGAACAAAGGTAACTGCAGAAGGCCTATTGGCCCATACGAGGCAGCTCCTATTCTATAACCACCCAATCCCACTCATATACTTGTCCAACCCGTGCTTGAAACAATCGAGGGACCCCACCTCCACAATGTTACGCGGCAATTGGTTCCACAAATCAACAACCCTGTTACTGAACCAGTATTTACCCAAGTCTTTCCTAAATCTAAACTTATCCAATTTATATCCATTGTTTCGTGTTCTGTCCTGTGTTGATACTTTTAATACCCTATTAATATCCCCCCGGTTATGTCCATTCATCCACTTGTAAACCTCTATCATGTCACCCCTAACTCTTCGCCTTTCCAGTGAATGCAACTTAAGCTTTGTTAATCTTTCTTCATATGAAAGATTTCTAATTTGGGGAATTAACTTAGTCATCCTACGCTGGACACGTTCAAGTGAATTTATATCCATTCTATAATATGGCGACCAAAACTGAACTGCATAATCTAAATGGGGCCTAACTAGAGCAAGATATAGCTTGAGAACCACACCAGGTGTCTTGTTACTAACGCTGCGATTAATAAATCCAAGTGTCCGATTTGCCTTATTACGAACATTTATGCATTGATCCTTTTGTTTTAAATTCTTACTAATCATAACTCCCAGATCCCTTTCGCAATCCGACTTCGCAATCACAACACCATCTAGCTCGTATCTTGTAACTCTATCATCATTACCTAACCTCAGAACTTTACATTTATCAGCATTAAACTGCATCTGCCAATCCTTTGACCATTTCAAAACCCTATCTAGATCAACTTGAAGTGATAGTGAGTCCTCCTCCGAATTAATTTCCCTACCGATTTTCGTATCATCGGCAAATTTGCAAATGTTGCTACTCAAACCTGAATCTAAATCATTTATATATATTATAAACAACAGAGGTCCCAGGACAGAGCCTTGAGGCACTCCACTTACAACATTTTCCCACTCTGACTTGATTCCATTTATACTAACTCTCTGTTTCCTTTGGTATAGCCATGCCCTAATCCAGCTTAATATAGCACCCCCAATACCATGAGACTCTATTTTTTTAATCAGTCTTTCATGTGGCACTGTATCAAAAGCTTTGCTAAAGTCAAGGTATACAACATCGCAATCCTTACCACTATCAACTGCCTCAACAATGCTAGAATAAAAAGATAACAAATTTGTTAAACATGAACGGCCATTTATAAAACCATGTTGCGACTCAATTATTAATTTATGTTTTTCAAGATGAAGACGAATTTTATTTGCTATTATAGATTCGAGTAACTTTCCCACAATAGACGTTAGGCTAATTGGTCGATAGTTAGACGCAAGTGATCTATCTCCTTTCTTAAAAACTGGTATCACATTAGCAACTTTCCAAAACTCTGGCACTCTGCCTGACTCTATTGATTTATTAAATATGGTTGACAGTGGGTCACAAAGCTCCTCTTTGCATTCTTTAAGCACCCTAGCAAACACTTCATCCGGCCCTGGGGATTTGTTTGGTTTGAGTTTTACTATTTGTTTAAGAACATCCTCCCTGGTAACTGCTAAACTCGTCAACCTGTCCTCGTCCCCACCCACATAGACTTGTTCGGCTGAAGGCATATTGTTAAGTTCCTCCCTAGTAAATACAGATACAAAATATTTATTAAAAATACTACTCATCTCTTCATCACTATCTGTTATTTGACCTGTCTCAGTTTTTAATGGACCTATCCTTTCCCTAGTCTTAGCACGATATAACTGAAAAAACCCTTTAGGATTTGTCTTTGCTTGCCCTGCTATGCGAACTTCATAGTTTCTTTTTGCTTTCCTTATCTCTTTTTTAACATTTCTAACCAGTTGTACGAATTCCTGTTCTAAAGTGACCTCCCCATTTTTAATCCTTTTGTACCAAGCTCTCTTTTTGGTCGGTCAGGTGAAGTCACAGTGAGAGGTTGTGTTAACCGGAGCTCCTGAGTGTTGTTATATTATCATAGCAATATGGAAGTTGTAGTGAAGGACCTGGTGACTCTAGTGGGAGCCCTGAGAACAGAGTTGGACTCTCTGCGGGAGGAGGTGCGTCAGCTTAAAAAACAACGAGAAGTAACGAAGGAGGAGACCAGCAGTAAAGGGACCTCGTCTTGGAGAGTTGCGAAAGACAGGGGCCTTAAGAAGACTTTGATAAAGCCGCCTTCAAACGCCATAGCAACTTCAAATTCATTTGACGTTTTGGAGGACGAGTGCTGTGGAGAGACTGTGGATCGCGCAAAAGGGAAAGCAACGAAGAGAAAGGAAGCGCAGGCCCCTCAGAAAGTAAAGGAAGTACCTAAGCAAACATTAGTTGTGGGAGATTCCCAGATAAGGTATTTGGATAGAACGTTTTGTGCTAGAGATAGGGGGAACAGGTTAAGGGTTTGCTATCCCGGAGCTGGCATTGGTGATATTATAAACAACATGAATGATATTATGGCTGGTAATGGGAACAATCCCATTATTTGCATTAGCGTGGGAGGAAATGATGTTGGTCGAGTCAGGAGTGAGGAACTGATTCAGAGGTATAAAACAGCCATAGAGTTAGTTAGGAGCAAGGGAGGAATCCCGATCATATGTGGCATTCTTCCAAGAAAGGGAGTGGGAAATGAATGGATATCGAGGGCACTTGGTGTCAATTGCCGGCTGGAAAGATATTGCAAATCAAATGCAATATCTTTCATAGACAACTGGGAACACTTCTATGGAAGAAATGAAATGTATGCTCGTGATGGGGTGCATCTATCGAGAGCTGGGGTTGTTGCTGTTGCGAACTCGCTAGAAGAAGTGGTTAGAGGTGTTTGTTTGGGTTTAAACTGTTAGTAGATAGAGGTATGGGAATTGATTTGGAGGAAGGAGGTAATAAAAGTATGTGTTTGTGGGAGAAAGGAATTGGCAAAACGATCAGGGAAAGAGAAGGTCCGCAAAATAACAATTCACTTAGGGTATATTACACTAACAGTAGAAGTCTAAGAAATAAAATTAACGAATTAAATGCTCTTGTCTGCACAGAAAAAATAGATATTATTGCACTTACCGAAACGTGGATGAATGTAGAAAATAGAGAACTATTAGCTGAATATCAAATATATGGATTTAAACTATTTCACACAGATAGATATATTAGACGAGGAGGTGGAGTAGCCATATATGTTAGGGACAATTTGAAATGTAGTCTCAAAGAGGGAATCAAAACAGAGCCACACACAGAAACTATTTGGATTGAATTAAACGAAAAAGCTAATAATATTATAATAGGAGTAATATATAGGCCACCAAATTTAGACAGAATGGAAGCAAAGCATCTATGGGATGAAATATCTAGAGCATCTAGATCTAACAGTATTTATGTCATGGGTGACTTTAATTTTAGCGGAATAAACTGGTTGAACAAAACAGGGAATAGTGAAGCAGAAGATTTTCTAGAATTAATTGACGATTGCTTTCTTACGCAACACATTAAGGAACCAACACGGGAAAATAATATTTTAGATTTAGTGTTAACTAACAGGGAAACGCAAATTAATGACATCGAAATAGGGAGTGAGCTAGGGAGCAGTGATCACAAAGAAATCAGATTTAGCATAGAATGGAATAGACCAGTAGGAGAAAATTCTGTTAAAGTGCCAGATTTTCGAAAAGCTGATTTTAATAGCCTAAGAAATTTTTTGGGTCAAATTGATTGGAAAGGCTTGGGTATGGGGTGTGGGCCGGTCTTGGAGCGAGACATGAACCCAGCGATAGGTGACTTAAATGGGGATTTCGATGTGGATTCAATATATAACTTATTTAAGAATATTCTAAACAAAGCACAGGAACGTAGTATACCATACAAATTGAATAGATCGTATACTAATGACCCAAAGTGGATAACAAAGAATTTGAAGAACCTTATAGGTAAAAAGAGAGCTTGGTACAAAAGGATTAAAAATGGGGAGGTCACTTTAGAACAGGAATTCGTACAACTGGTTAGAAATGTTAAAAAAGAGATAAGGAAAGCAAAAAGAAACTATGAAGTTCGCATAGCAGGGCAAGCAAAGACAAATCCTAAAGGTTTTTTTTCAGTTATATCGTACTAAGACTAGGGAAAGGATAGGTCCATTAAAAACTGAGACAGGTCAAATAACAGATAGTGATGAAGAGATGAGTAGTATTTTTAATAAATATTTTGTATCTGTATTTACTAAAGAGGAACTTAACAATATGCCTTCAGCCGAACAAGTCTATGTGGGTGGGGACGAGGACAGGTTGACGAGTTTAGCAGTTACCAGGGAGGATGTTCTTAAACAAATAGTAAAACTCAAACCAAACAAATCCCCAGGGCCGGATGAAGTGTTTGCTAGGGTGCTTAAAGAATGCAAAGAGGAGCTTTGTGACCCACTGTCAACCATATTTAATAAATCAATAGAGTCAGGCAGAGTGCCAGAGTTTTGGAAAGTTGCTAATGTGATACCAGTTTTTAAGAAAGGAGATAGATCACTTGCGTCTAACTATCGACCAATTAGCCTAACGTCTATAGTGGGAAAGTTACTCGAATCTATAATAGCAAATAAAATTCGTCTTCATCTTGAAAAACATAAATTAATAATTGAGTCGCAACATGGTTTTATAAATGGCCGTTCATGTTTAACAAATTTGTTATCTTTTTATTCTAGCATTGTTGAGGCAGTTGATAGTGGTAAGGATTGCGATGTTGTATACCTTGACTTTAGCAAAGCTTTTGATACAGTGCCACATGAAAGACTGATTAAAAAAATAGAGTCTCATGGTATTGGGGGTGCTATATTAAGCTGGATTAGGGCATGGCTATACCAAAGGAAACAGAGAGTTAGTATAAATGGAATCAAATCAGAGTGGGAAAATGTTGTAAGTGGAGTGCCTCAAGGCTCTGTCCTGGGACCTCTGTTGTTTATAATATATATAAATGATTTAGATTCAGGTTTGAGTAGCAACATTTGCAAATTTGCCGATGATACGAAAATCGGTAGGGAAATTAATTCGGAGGAGGACTCACTATCACTTCAAGTTGATCTAGATAGGGTTTGGAAATGGTCAAAGGATTGGCAGATGCAGTTTAATGCTGATAAATGTAAAGTTCTGAGGTTAGGTAATGATGATAGAGTTACAAGATACGAGCTAGATGGTGTTGTGATTGCGAAGTCGGATTGCGAAAGGGATCTGGGAGTTATGATTAGTAAGAATTTAAAACAAAAGGATCAATGCATAAATGTTCGTAATAAGGCAAATCGGACACTTGGATTTATTAATCGCAGCGTTAGTAACAAGACACCTGGTGTGGTTCTCAAGCTATATCTTGCTCTAGTTAGGCCCCATTTAGATTATGCAGTTCAGTTTTGGTCGCCATATTATAGAATGGATATAAATTCACTTGAACGTGTCCAGCGTAGGATGACTAAGTTAATTCCCCAAATTAGAAATCTTTCATATGAAGAAAGATTAACAAAGCTTAAGTTGCATTCACTGGAAAGGCGAAGAGTTAGGGGTGACATGATAGAGGTTTACAAGTGGATGAATGGACATAACCGGGGGGATATTAATAGGGTATTAAAAGTATCAACACAGGACAGAACACGAAACAATGGATATAAATTGGATAAGTTTAGATTTAGGAAAGACTTGGGTAAATACTGGTTCAGTAACAGGGTTGTTGATTTGTGGAACCAATTGCCGCGTAACATTGTGGAGGTGGGGTCCCTCGATTGTTTCAAGCACGGGTTGGACAAGTATATGAGTGGGATTGGGTGGTTATAGAATAGGAGCTGCCTCGTATGGGCCAATAGGCCTTCTGCAGTTACCTTTGTTCTTATGTTCTTATGTTCTTATGTTCTTTTTACCTATAAGGTTCTTCAAATTCTTTGTTATCCACTTTGGGTCATTAGTATACGATCTATTCAATTTGTATGGTATACTACGTTCCTGTGCTTTGTTTAGAATATTCTTAAATAAGTTATATATTGAATCCACATCGAAATCCCCATTTAAGCCACCTATCGCTGGGTTCATGTCTCGCTCCAAGACCGGCCCACACCCCATACGAATATTTAATACCCTATTAATATCCCCTTTGTTATGTCCATTCATCCACTTAAGAACATAAGAACAAAGGTAACTGCAGAAGGCCTATTGGCCTTCCCACTCATATACCTGTCCAACCCGCGCTTGAAACAATCGAGGGACCCCACCTCCAACACGTTACGCGGCAATTGGTTCCACAAATCAACAACCCTGTTCCTGAACCAGTATTTACCCAAGACTTTCCTAAATCTAAACTTATCCAATTTATACCCATTGTTTCGTGTTCTGTCTTGTGTTGATATTTTTAATACCCTATTAATATCCCCCCTGTTATGTCCATTCATCCACTTGTAAACCTCTATCATGTCACCCCTAACTCTTCGCCTTTCCAGTGAATGCAACTTAAGCTTTGTTAATCTTTCTTCATATGAAAGATTTCTAATTTGGGGAATTAACTTAGTCATCCTACGTTGGACACGTTCAAGTGAATTTATATCCATTCTATAATACGGCGACCAAAACTAAACTGCATAATCTAAATGGGGCCTAACCAGAGCAAGATATAGCTTAAGAACCACACCAGGTGTCTTGTTACTAACGCTTCGATTAATGAATCCCAGTGTCCTATTTGCCTTATTTCGAACATTCATTTGGGTGGGTGCTGGTTCGGTGGCAAGGTTGTTGATTTGTGGAACCAATTACCGCGTAACGTGGTAGAGGTGGGGTCCCTCGATTGTATCAAGCGAGGGTTGGACTCTGTGGGTCCACGTATGAGTGGGATTGGGTGGTTATAGATAAGAGCTGCCTCGTATGGGCCAATAGGCCTTCTGCAGTTGCCTTTGTTCTTATGTTTTTATGTTCTTAACATAAGAACAAGGTAACTGCAGAAGGCCTATTGGCCCATACGAGGCAGCTCCTATCTATAACCACCCAATCCCACTCATAAACATGTCCAACCCACGCTTGAAACAATCGAGGGACCTCATCTCCACCACATTGGTTGAATTGTGGAACCAATTACCGCGTAACGTGGTGGTGGTGGGGTCCCTCGATTGTTTCAAGCGTGGGTTGGACATGTATATGAGTGGGTTTGGGTGGTTATAGATAGGAGCTGTCTCGTATGGGCCAATAGGCCTTCTGCAGTTACCTTTGTTCTTATGTTCTTATGACTGTGTCAGCTGTGTTGAATAAATTGTTTTTATGCAGGCGATGAGTCACAATAACGTGGCTGAAGTATGTTGACCAGACCACACACTAGAAGTTGAAGGGACGACGACGTTTCGGTCCGTCCTGGACCATTCTCAAGTCGATTGTGTAATGGTCCAGGACGGACCGAAACGTCGTCGTCCCTTCAACTTCTAGTGTGTGGTCTGGTCAACAATTGTTTTTATCTACCCTATCAGTGCAGCAGTGAACGAGCACCTGGTTGTTAAATGATTTCGCGGGTCGTATTCCGGGGAAAATTAAGATTAAGGACCAGCCCGAAACGCTGTGCGTTAGTGGCTGTACAAGAATGTAAGAACTCTTGTATATATTAATAAGAAAATTAACAAAGCTAACTTATCAATATCAATTTGGTCTACCAATTATTTTAGTTTTTTTTAATACACATTTTGTATCATAGAAAATAGGTAACTATGGTAAACTAAAGAAAAATTATATATATTTTTATTTATTTGTATTTACTTAATTTAAATGAGTACCAATAACACTCTAGTGGCCTCGACGAGAACATGAAGCCAGGGATTTGTCAAAGGTCCCGCATTTGCCCTGATGATTTTTTTTCTAGCTGAATTTTAAAATTTAAGAGTTTTGGCATTTACGGCTTCGGCTGGTAGACGGTTCCATGGGTTTATAACCCTGAGGGTGCAAAATCATCTCCTGTTTTCAGTTCTACAGTTGTTGAGATGGAAACTATTGCTCCTTGTCTATAACCACCCAATCCCACTCATATACATGTCCAACCCACGCTTGAAACAATTTGTACAGTCTCCGTGGTGTAGTGGTAAGACACTCGCCTGGCGTTCCGCGAGCGCTATGTCATGGGTTCGTATCCTGGCCGGGGAGGATTTACTGGGCGCAATTCCTTAACTGTTATATTATCATTGCAATATGGAAGTTGTAGTTAAGGACCTGGTGACTCTAGTGGGAGCCCTGAGGACAGAGTTGGACTTTCTGCGGGAGGAGGTGCGTCAGATGAAAGAACAACGAGAAGTAACGAAGGAGGAGACCAGCAGTAAAGGGACCTCGTCTTGGAGAGTTGTGAAAGGCAGGGGCCTTAAGAAGACTTTGATAAAGCCGCCTTCAAACGCCATAGCAACTTCTAATTCATTTGACGTTTTGGAGGACGAGTGCTGTGGAGAGACTGTGGATCGCGCAAAAGGGAAAGCAACGAAGAGAAAGGAAGCGCAGGCCCCTCAGAAAGTAAAGGAAGTACCTAAGCAAACATTAGTTGTGGGAGATTCCCAGATAAGGTATTTGGATAGAGCGTTTTGTGCTAGAGATAGGGGGAACAGGTTAAGGGTTTGCTATCCCGGAGCTGGCATTGGTGATATTATAAACAACATGAATGATATTATGGCTGGTAATGGGAACAATCCCATTATTTGCATTAGCGTGGGAGGAAATGATGTTGGTCGAGTTAGGAGTGAGGAACTGATTCAGAGGTATAAAACAGCCATAGAGTTAGTTAGGAGCAAGGGAGGAATCCCGATCATATGTGGCATTCTTCCAAGAAAGGGAGTGGGAAATGAATGGATATCGAGGGCACTTGGTGTCAATTGCCGGCTGGAAAGATATTGCAAATCAAATGTAATATCTTTCATAGACAACTGGGAACACTTCTATGGAAGAAATGAAATGTATGCTCGTGATGGGGTGCATCTATCGAGAGCTGGGGTTGTTGCTGTTGCGAACTCGTTAGAAGAAGTGGTTAGAGGTGTTTGTTTGGGTTTAAACTGTTAGTAGATAGAGGTATGGGAATTGATTTGGAGGAAGGAGGTAATAAAAGTATGTGTTTGTGGGAGAAAGGAATTGGCAAAACGATCAGGGAAAGAGAAGGTCCGCAAAATAACAATTCACTTAGGGTATATTACACTAACAGTAGAAGTCTAAGAAATAAAATTAACGAATTAAAGGCTCTTGTCTGCACAGAAAAAATAGATATTATTGCACTTACCGAAACGTGGATGAATGTAGAAAATAGAGAACTATTAGCTGAATATCAAATATATGGATTTAAACTATTTCACACAGATAGATATATTAGACGAGGAGGTGGAGTAGCCATATATGTTAGGGACAATTTGAAATGTAGTCTCAAAGAGGGAATCAAAACAGAGCCACACACAGAAACTATTTGGATTGAATTAAACGAAAAAGCTAATAATATTATAATAGGAGTAATATATAGGCCACCAAATGTAGACAGAATGGAAGCAAAGCATCTATGGGATGAAATATCTAGAGCATCTAGATCTAACAGTATTTATGTCATGGGTGACTTTAATTTTAGCGGAATAAACTGGTTGAACAAAACAGGGAATAGTGAAGCAGAAGATTTTCTAGAATTAATTGACGATTGCTTTCTTACGCAACACATTAAGGAACCAACACGGGAAAATAATATTTTAGATTTAGTGTTAACTAACAGGGAAACGCAAATTAATGACATCGAAATAGGGAGTGAGCTAGGGAGCAGTGATCACAAAGAAATCAGATTTAGCATAGAATGGAATAGACCAGTAGGAGAAAATTCTGTTAAAGTGCCAGATTTTCGAAAAGCTGATTTTAATAGCCTAAGAAATTTTTTGGGTCAAATTGATTGGAAAGGCTTGGGTATGGGGTGTGGGCCGGTCTTGGAGCGAGACATGAACCCAGCGATAGGTGACTTAAATGGGGATTTCGATGTGGATTCAATATATAACTTATTTAAGAATATTCTAAACAAAGCACAGGAACGTAGTATACCATACAAATTGAATAGATCGTATACTAATGACCCAAAGTGGATAACAAAGAATTTGAAGAACCTTATAGGTAAAAAGAGAGCTTGGTACAAAAGGATTAAAAATGGGGAGGTCACTTTAGAACAGGAATTCGTACAACTGGTTAGAAATGTTAAAAAAGAGATAAGGAAAGCAAAAAGAAACTATGAAGTTCGCATAGCAGGGCAAGCAAAGACAAATCCTAAAGGTTTTTTTTCAGTTATATCGTACTAAGACTAGGGAAAGGATAGGTCCATTAAAAACTGAGACAGGTCAAATAACAGATAGTGATGAAGAGATGAGTAGTATTTTTAATAAATATTTTGTATCTGTATTTACTAAAGAGGAACTTAACAATATGCCTTCAGCCGAACAAGTCTATGTGGGTGGGGACGAGGACAGGTTGACGAGTTTAGCAGTTACCAGGGAGGATGTTCTTAAACAAATAGTAAAACTCAAACCAAACAAATCCCCAGGGCCGGATGAAGTGTTTGCTAGGGTGCTTAAAGAATGCAAAGAGGAGCTTTGTGACCCACTGTCAACCATATTTAATAAATCAATAGAGTCAGGCAGAGTGCCAGAGTTTTGGAAAGTTGCTAATGTGATACCAGTTTTTAAGAAAGGAGATAGATCACTTGCGTCTAACTATCGACCAATTAGCCTAACGTCTATAGTGGGAAAGTTACTCGAATCTATAATAGCAAATAAAATTCGTCTTCATCTTGAAAAACATAAATTAATAATTGAGTCGCAACATGGTTTTATAAATGGCCGTTCATGTTTAACAAATTTGTTATCTTTTTATTCTAGCATTGTTGAGGCAGTTGATAGTGGTAAGGATTGCGATGTTGTATACCTTGACTTTAGCAAAGCTTTTGATACAGTGCCACATGAAAGACTGATTAAAAAAATAGAGTCTCATGGTATTGGGGGTGCTATATTAAGCTGGATTAGGGCATGGCTATACCAAAGGAAACAGAGAGTTAGTATAAATGGAATCAAATCAGAGTGGGAAAATGTTGTAAGTGGAGTGCCTCAAGGCTCTGTCCTGGGACCTCTGTTGTTTATAATATATATAAATGATTTAGATTCAGGTTTGAGTAGCAACATTTGCAAATTTGCCGATGATACGAAAATCGGTAGGGAAATTAATTCGGAGGAGGACTCACTATCACTTCAAGTTGATCTAGATAGGGTTTGGAAATGGTCAAAGGATTGGCAGATGCAGTTTAATGCTGATAAATGTAAAGTTCTGAGGTTAGGTAATGATGATAGAGTTACAAGATACGAGCTAGATGGTGTTGTGATTGCGAAGTCGGATTGCGAAAGGGATCTGGGAGTTATGATTAGTAAGAATTTAAAACAAAAGGATCAATGCATAAATGTTCGTAATAAGGCAAATCGGACACTTGGATTTATTAATCGCAGCGTTAGTAACAAGACACCTGGTGTGGTTCTCAAGCTATATCTTGCTCTAGTTAGGCCCCATTTAGATTATGCAGTTCAGTTTTGGTCGCCATATTATAGAATGGATATAAATTCACTTGAACGTGTCCAGCGTAGGATGACTAAGTTAATTCCCCAAATTAGAAATCTTTCATATGAAGAAAGATTAACAAAGCTTAAGTTGCATTCACTGGAAAGGCGAAGAGTTAGGGGTGACATGATAGAGGTTTACAAGTGGATGAATGGACATAACCGGGGGGATATTAATAGGGTATTAAAAGTATCAACACAGGACAGAACACGAAACAATGGATATAAATTGGATAAGTTTAGATTTAGGAAAGACTTGGGTAAATACTGGTTCAGTAACAGGGTTGTTGATTTGTGGAACCAATTGCCGCGTAACATTGTGGAGGTGGGGTCCCTCGATTGTTTCAAGCACGGGTTGGACAAGTATATGAGTGGGATTGGGTGGTTATAGAATAGGAGCTGCCTCGTATGGGCCAATAGGCCTTCTGCAGTTACCTTTGTTCTTATGTTCTTATGTTCTTATGTTCTTTTTACCTATAAGGTTCTTCAAATTCTTTGTTATCCACTTTGGGTCATTAGTATACGATCTATTCAATTTGTATGGTATACTACGTTCCTGTGCTTTGTTTAGAATATTCTTAAATAAGTTATATATTGAATCCACATCGAAATCCCCATTTAAGCCACCTATCGCTGGGTTCATGTCTCGCTCCAAGACCGGCCCACACCCCATACGAATATTTAATACCCTATTAATATCCCCTTTGTTATGTCCATTCATCCACTTAAGAACATAAGAACAAAGGTAACTGCAGAAGGCCTATTGGCCTTCCCACTCATATACCTGTCCAACCCGCGCTTGAAACAATCGAGGGACCCCACCTCCAACACGTTACGCGGCAATTGGTTCCACAAATCAACAACCCTGTTCCTGAACCAGTATTTACCCAAGACTTTCCTAAATCTAAACTTATCCAATTTATACCCATTGTTTCGTGTTCTGTCTTGTGTTGATATTTTTAATACCCTATTAATATCCCCCCTGTTATGTCCATTCATCCACTTGTAAACCTCTATCATGTCACCCCTAACTCTTCGCCTTTCCAGTGAATGCAACTTAAGCTTTGTTAATCTTTCTTCATATGAAAGATTTCTAATTTGGGGAATTAACTTAGTCATCCTACGTTGGACACGTTCAAGTGAATTTATATCCATTCTATAATACGGCGACCAAAACTAAACTGCATAATCTAAATGGGGCCTAACCAGAGCAAGATATAGCTTAAGAACCACACCAGGTGTCTTGTTACTAACGCTTCGATTAATGAATCCCAGTGTCCTATTTGCCTTATTTCGAACATTCATTTGGGTGGGTGCTGGTTCGGTGGCAAGGTTGTTGATTTGTGGAACCAATTACCGCGTAACGTGGTAGAGGTGGGGTCCCTCGATTGTATCAAGCGAGGGTTGGACTCTGTGGGTCCACGTATGAGTGGGATTGGGTGGTTATAGATAAGAGCTGCCTCGTATGGGCCAATAGGCCTTCTGCAGTTGCCTTTGTTCTTATGTTTTTATGTTCTTAACATAAGAACAAGGTAACTGCAGAAGGCCTATTGGCCCATACGAGGCAGCTCCTATCTATAACCACCCAATCCCACTCATAAACATGTCCAACCCACGCTTGAAACAATCGAGGGACCTCATCTCCACCACATTGGTTGAATTGTGGAACCAATTACCGCGTAACGTGGTGGTGGTGGGGTCCCTCGATTGTTTCAAGCGTGGGTTGGACATGTATATGAGTGGGTTTGGGTGGTTATAGATAGGAGCTGTCTCGTATGGGCCAATAGGCCTTCTGCAGTTACCTTTGTTCTTATGTTCTTATGACTGTGTCAGCTGTGTTGAATAAATTGTTTTTATGCAGGCGATGAGTCACAATAACGTGGCTGAAGTATGTTGACCAGACCACACACTAGAAGTTGAAGGGACGACGACGTTTCGGTCCGTCCTGGACCATTCTCAAGTCGATTGTGTAATGGTCCAGGACGGACCGAAACGTCGTCGTCCCTTCAACTTCTAGTGTGTGGTCTGGTCAACAATTGTTTTTATCTACCCTATCAGTGCAGCAGTGAACGAGCACCTGGTTGTTAAATGATTTCGCGGGTCGTATTCCGGGGAAAATTAAGATTAAGGACCAGCCCGAAACGCTGTGCGTTAGTGGCTGTACAAGAATGTAAGAACTCTTGTATATATTAATAAGAAAATTAACAAAGCTAACTTATCAATATCAATTTGGTCTACCAATTATTTTAGTTTTTTTTAATACACATTTTGTATCATAGAAAATAGGTAACTATGGTAAACTAAAGAAAAATTATATATATTTTTATTTATTTGTATTTACTTAATTTAAATGAGTACCAATAACACTCTAGTGGCCTCGACGAGAACATGAAGCCAGGGATTTGTCAAAGGTCCCGCATTTGCCCTGATGATTTTTTTTCTAGCTGAATTTTAAAATTTAAGAGTTTTGGCATTTACGGCTTCGGCTGGTAGACGGTTCCATGGGTTTATAACCCTGAGGGTGCAAAATCATCTCCTGTTTTCAGTTCTACAGTTGTTGAGATGGAAACTATTGCTCCTTGTCTATAACCACCCAATCCCACTCATATACATGTCCAACCCACGCTTGAAACAATTTGTACAGTCTCCGTGGTGTAGTGGTAAGACACTCGCCTGGCGTTCCGCGAGCGCTATGTCATGGGTTCGTATCCTGGCCGGGGAGGATTTACTGGGCGCAATTCCTTAACTGTTATATTATCATTGCAATATGGAAGTTGTAGTTAAGGACCTGGTGACTCTAGTGGGAGCCCTGAGGACAGAGTTGGACTTTCTGCGGGAGGAGGTGCGTCAGATGAAAGAACAACGAGAAGTAACGAAGGAGGAGACCAGCAGTAAAGGGACCTCGTCTTGGAGAGTTGTGAAAGGCAGGGGCCTTAAGAAGACTTTGATAAAGCCGCCTTCAAACGCCATAGCAACTTCTAATTCATTTGACGTTTTGGAGGACGAGTGCTGTGGAGAGACTGTGGATCGCGCAAAAGGGAAAGCAACGAAGAGAAAGGAAGCGCAGGCCCCTCAGAAAGTAAAGGAAGTACCTAAGCAAACATTAGTTGTGGGAGATTCCCAGATAAGGTATTTGGATAGAGCGTTTTGTGCTAGAGATAGGGGGAACAGGTTAAGGGTTTGCTATCCCGGAGCTGGCATTGGTGATATTATAAACAACATGAATGATATTATGGCTGGTAATGGGAACAATCCCATTATTTGCATTAGCGTGGGAGGAAATGATGTTGGTCGAGTTAGGAGTGAGGAACTGATTCAGAGGTATAAAACAGCCATAGAGTTAGTTAGGAGCAAGGGAGGAATCCCGATCATATGTGGCATTCTTCCAAGAAAGGGAGTGGGAAATGAATGGATATCGAGGGCACTTGGTGTCAATTGCCGGCTGGAAAGATATTGCAAATCAAATGTAATATCTTTCATAGACAACTGGGAACACTTCTATGGAAGAAATGAAATGTATGCTCGTGATGGGGTGCATCTATCGAGAGCTGGGGTTGTTGCTGTTGCGAACTCGTTAGAAGAAGTGGTTAGAGGTGTTTGTTTGGGTTTAAACTGTTAGTAGATAGAGGTATGGGAATTGATTTGGAGGAAGGAGGTAATAAAAGTATGTGTTTGTGGGAGAAAGGAATTGGCAAAACGATCAGGGAAAGAGAAGGTCCGCAAAATAACAATTCACTTAGGGTATATTACACTAACAGTAGAAGTCTAAGAAATAAAATTAACGAATTAAAGGCTCTTGTCTGCACAGAAAAAATAGATATTATTGCACTTACCGAAACGTGGATGAATGTAGAAAATAGAGAACTATTAGCTGAATATCAAATATATGGATTTAAACTATTTCACACAGATAGATATATTAGACGAGGAGGTGGAGTAGCCATATATGTTAGGGACAATTTGAAATGTAGTCTCAAAGAGGGAATCAAAACAGAGCCACACACAGAAACTATTTGGATTGAATTAAACGAAAAAGCTAATAATATTATAATAGGAGTAATATATAGGCCACCAAATTTAGACAGAATGGAAGCAAAGCATCTATGGGATGAAATATCTAGAGCATCTAGATCTAACAGTATTTATGTCATGGGTGACTTTAATTTTAGCGGAATAAACTGGTTGAACAAAACAGGGAATAGTGAAGCAGAAGATTTTCTAGAATTAATTGACGATTGTTTTCTTACGCAACACATTAAGGAACCAACACGGGAAAATAATATTTTAGATTTAGTGTTAACTAACAGGGAAACGCAAATTAATGACATCGAAATAGGGAGTGAGCTAGGGAGCAGTGATCACAAAGAAATCAGATTTAGCATAGAATGGAATAGACCAGTAGGAGAAAATTCTGTTAAAGTGCCAGATTTTCGAAAAGCTGATTTTAATAGCCTAAGAAATTTTTTGGGTCAAATTGATTGGAAAGGCTTGGGTATGGGGTGTGGGCCGGTCTTGGAGCGAGACATGAACCCAGCGATAGGTGACTTAAATGGGGATTTCGATGTGGATTCAATATATAACTTATTTAAGAATATTCTAAACAAAGCACAGAAACGTAGTATACCATACAAATTGAATAGATCGAATACTAATGACCCAAAGTGGATAACAAAGAATTTGAAGAACCTTATAGGTAAAAAGAGAGCTTGGTACAAAAGGATTAAAAATGGGGAGGTCACTTTAGAACAGGAATTCATACAACTGGTTAGAAATGTTAAAAAAGAGATAAGGAAAGCAAAAAGAAACTATGAAGTTCGCATAGCAGGGCAAGCAAAGACAAATCCTAAAGGTTTTTTTCAGTTATATCGTACTAAGACTAGGGAAAGGATAGGTCCATTAAAAACTGAGACAGGTCAAATAACAGATAGTGATGAAGAGATGAGTAGTATTTTTAATAAATATTTTGTATCTGTATTTACTAAAGAGGAACTTAACAATATGCCTTCAGCCGAACAAGTCTATGTGGGTGGGGACGAGGACAGGTTGACGAGTTTAGCAGTTACCAGGGAGGATGTTCTTAAACAAATAGTAAAACTCAAACCAAACAAATCCCCAGGGCCGGATGAAGTGTTTGCCAGGGTGCTTAAAGAATGCAAAGAGGAGCTTTGTGACCCACTGTCAACCATATTTAATAAATCAATAGAGTCAGGCAGAGTGCCAGAGTTTTGGAAAGTTGCTAATGTGATACCAGTTTTTAAGAAAGGAGATAGATCACTTGCGTCTAACTATCGACCAATTAGCCTAACGTCTATTGTGGGAAAGTTACTCGAATCTATAATAGCAAATAAAATTCGTCTTCATCTTGAAAAACATAAATTAATAATTGAGTCGCAACATGGTTTTATAAATGGCCGTTCATGTTTAACAAATTTGTTATCTTTTTATTCTAGCATTGTTGAGGCAGTTGATAGTGGTAAGGATTGCGATGTTGTATACCTTGACTTTAGCAAAGCTTTTGATACAGTGCCACATAAGAACATAAGAACAAAGGTAACTGCAGAAGGCCTATTAGCCCATACGAGGCAGCTCCTATCTATAACCACCCAATCCCACTCATATACTTGTCCAACCCGCGCTTGAAACAATCGAGGGACCCCACCTCCACCACGTTACGCGGCAATTGGTTCCACAAATCTACAACCCTGTTACTGAACCAGTATTTACCCAAGTCTTTCCTAAATCTAAACTTCTCCAATTTATACCCATTGTTTCGTGTTCTGTCCTGTGTTGATACTTTTAATACCCTATTAATATCCCCCTTGTTATGTCCATTCACCCACTTGTAAACCTCTATCATGTCGCCCCTAACTCTTCGCCTTACCAGTGAATGCAACTTAAGCTTTGTTAATCTTTCTTCATATGAAAGATTTCTAATTTGGGGAATTAACTTAGTCATCCTACGTTGGACACGTTCAAGTGAATATATATCCATTCTATAATATGGCGACCAAAACTGAACTGCATAATCTAAATTATGCAGTTCTAAATTAAAACATGAAAAACTGATTAAAAAGATAGAGTCTCATGGTATTGGGGGTGCTATATTAAACTGGATTAGGGCATGGCTATACCAAAGGAAACAGAGAGTTAGTATAAATGGAATCAAGTCAGAGTGGGAAAATGTTGTAAGTGGAGTGCCTCAAGGCTCTGTCCTGGGACCTCTGTTGTTTATAATATATATAAATGATTTAGATTCAGGTTTGAGTAGCAACATTTGCAAATTTGCCGATGATACGAAAATCGGTAGGGAAATTAATTCGGAGGAGGACTCACTATCACTTCAAGTTGATCTAGATAGGGTTTTGAAATGGTCAAAGGATTGGCAGATGCAGTTTAATGCTGATAAATGTAAAGTTCTGAGGTTAGGTAATGATGATAGAGTTACAAGATACGAGCTAGATGGTGTTGTGATTGCGAAGTCGGATTGCGAAAGGGATCTGGGAGTTATGATTAGTAAGAATTTAAAACAAAAGGATCAATGCATAAATGTTCGTAATAAGGCAAATCGGACACTTGGATTTATTAATCGCAGCGTTAGTAACAAGACACCTGGTGTGGTTCTCAAGCTATATCTTGCTCTAGTTAGGCCCCATTTAGATTATGCAGTTCAGTTTTGGTCGCCATATTATAGAATGGATATAAATTCACTTGAACGTGTCCAGCGTAGGATGACTAAGTTAATTCCCCAAATTAGAAATCTTTCATATGAAGAAAGATTAACAAAGCTTAAGTTGCATTCACTGGAAAGGCGAAGAGTTAGGGGTGACATGATAGAGGTTTACAAGTGGATGAATGGACATAACCGGGGGGATATTAATAGGGTATTAAAAGTATCAACACAGGACAGAACACGAAACAATGGGTATAAATTGGATAAGTTTAGATTTAGGAAAGACTTGGGTAAATACTGGTTCAGTAACAGGGTTGTTGATTTGTGGAACCAATTGCCGCGTAACATTGTGGAGGTGGGGTCCCTCGATTGTTTCAAGCACGGGTTGGACAAGTATATGAGTGGGATTGGGTGGTTATAGAATAGGAGCTGCCTCGTATGGGCCAATAGGCCTTCTGCAGTTACCTTTGTTCTTATGTTCTTATGTTAGCCTCTGTTTAACGCAACAGTAAAATGTGTACTTGGATGAAAAAACGATTCTTCGCGGCGGAGATCGTATTCCAGGGACTTGCCCGAAACGCTACGCGTACTAGTGGCTGTACAAGAATGTAACAACTCTTGTATATATCTCAAAAAAAAAAAAAAAAAAAAAAATCAAGGGACCCCACCTCCACCACGTTACGCGGCAATTGGTTCCGCAAATCAACAACCCTGTTACTGAACCAGTATTTACCCAAGTCTTTCCTAAATCTAAATTTATCCAATTTATACCCATTGTTTCGTGTTCTGTCTTGTGTTGATACTTTTAATACCCTATTAATATCCCTTTTGTTATGTCCATTCACCCACTTGTAAACCTCTATCATGTCACCCCTAACTCTTCGCCTTTCCCGTGAATGCAAGTTAAGCTTTGTTAATCTTTCTTCATATGAAAGATTTCTAATTTGGGGAATTAACTTAGTCATCCTACGTTGGACACGTTCAAGTGAATATATATCCATTCTATAGTATGGCGACCAAAACTGAACTGCATAATCTAAATAGGGCCTAACCAGAGCTAGATATAGCTGAAGAACAACACCAGGTGTCTTGTTACTAACGCTTCGATTAATAAATCCCAGTGTCCTATTTACCTTATTACGAACATTCATGCACATTGAATGATTCATTCATGAACATTCGAACATCCTTTTGTTTTAAATTCTTACTAATCATAACTCCCAGATCCCTTTCGCAATCCGACTTCCCAATCTCAACACCATCTAGCTCGTATCTTGTAACTCTATCATAAGAACATAAGAACATAAGAACAAAGGTAACTGCAGAAGGCCTATTGGCCCATACGAGGCAGCTCCTATTCTATAACCACCCAATCCCACTCATATACTTGTCCAACCCGCGCTTGAAACAATCGAGGGACCCCACCTCCACCACGTTACGCGGCAATTGGTTCCACAAATCTACAACCCTGTTACTGAACCAGTATTTACCCAAGTCTTTCCTAAATCTAAACTTATCCAATTTATACCCATTGTTTCGTGTTCTGTCCTGTGTTGATATTTTTAATACCCTATTAATATCCCCCTTGTTATGTCCATTCACCCACTTGTAAACCTCTATCATGTCGCCCCTAACTCTTCGCCTTTCCAGTGAATGCAACTTAAGCTTTGTTAATCTTTCTTCATATGAAAGATTTCTAATTTGGGGAATTAACTTAGTCATCCTACGCTGGACACGTTCAAGTGAATTTATATCCATTCTATAATATGGCGACCAAAACTGAACTGCATAATCTAAATGGGGCCTAACTAGAGCAAGATATAGCTGAAGAACCACACCAGGTGTCTTGTTACTAACGCTGCGATTAATAAATCCAAGTGTCCGATTTGCCTTATTACGAACATTTATGCATTGATCCTTTTGTTTTAAATTCTTACTAATCATAACTCCCAGATCCCTTTCGCAATCCGACTTCGCAATCACAACACCATCTAGCTCGTATCTTGTAACTCTATCATCCTTACCTAACCTCAGAACTTTACATTTATCAGCATTAAACTGCATCTGCCAATCCTTTGACCATTTCAAAACCCTATCTAGATCAACTTGAAGTGATTGTGAGTCCTCCTCCGAATTAATTTCCCTACCGATTTTCGTATCATCGGCAAATTTGCAAATGTTGCTACTCAAACCTGAATCTAAATCATTTATATATATTATAAACAACAGAGGTCCCAGGACAGAGCCTTGAGGCACTCCACTTACAACATTTTCCCACTCTGACTTGATTCCATTTATACTAACTCTCTGTTTCCTTTGGTATAGCCATGCCCTAATCCAGCTTAATATAGCACCCCCAATACCATGAGACTCTATCTTTTTAATCAGTCTTTCATGTGGCACTGTATCAAAAGCTTTGCTAAAGTCAAGGTATACAACATCACAATCCTTACCACTATCAACTGCCTCAACAATGCTAGAATAAAAAGATAACAAATTTGTTAAACATGAACGGCCATTTATAAAACCATGTTGCGACTCAATTATTAATTTATGTTTTTCAAGATGAAGACGAATTTTATTTGCTATTATGGATTCGAGTAACTTTCCCACAATAGACGTTAGGCTAATTGGTCGATAGTTAGACGCAAGTGATCTATCTCCTTTCTTAAAAACTGGTATCACATTAGCAACTTTCCAAAACTCTGGCACTCTGCCTGACTCTATTGATTTATTAAATATGGTTGACAGTGGGTCACAAAGCTCCTCTTTGCATTCTTTAAGCACCCTGGCAAACACTTCATCCGGCCCTGGGGATTTGTTTGGTTTGAGTTTTACTATTTGTTTAAGAACATCCTCCCTGGTAACTGTTAAACTCGTCAACCTGCCCTCGTCCCCACCCACATAGACTTGTTCGGCTGAAGGCATATTGTTAAGTTCCTCTTTAGTAAATACAGATACAAAATATTTATTAAAAATACTACTCATCTCTTCATCACTATCTGTTATTTGACCTGTCTCAGTTTTTAATGGACCTATCCTTTCCCTAGTCTTAGTACGATATAACTGAAAAAACCCTTTAGGATTTGTCTTTGCTTGCCCTGCTATGCGAACTTCATAGTTTCTTTTTGCTTTCCTTATCTCTTTTTTAACATTTCTAACCAGTTGTACGAATTCCTGTTCTAAAGTGACCTCCCCATTTTTAATCCTTTTGTACCAAGCTCTCTTTTTACCTATAAGGTTCTTCAAATTCTTTGTTATCCACTTTGGGTCATTTGTATTCGATCTATTCAATTTGTATGGTATACTACGTTCCTGTGCTTTGTTTAGAATATTCTTAAATAAGTTATATATTGAATCCACATCGAAATCCCCATTTAAGTCACCTATCGCTGGGTTCATGTCTCGCTCCAAGACCGGCCCACACCCCATACCCAAGACTTTCCAATCAATTTGACCCAAAAAATTTCTTAGGCTATTAAACTCAGCTTTTCGAAAATCTGGCACTTTAACAGAATTTTCTCCTACTGGTCTATTCCATTCTATGCTAAATCTGATTTCTTTGTGATCACTGCTCCCTAGCTCACTCCCTATTTCGATGTCATTAATTTGCGTTTCCCTGTTAGTTAACACTAAATCTAAAATATTATTTTCCCGTGTTGGTTCCTTAATGTGTTGCGTAAGAAAGCAATCGTCAATTAATTCTAGAAAATCTTCTGCTTCACTATTCCCTGTTTTGTTCAACCAGTTTATTCCGCTAAAATTAAAGTCACCCATGACATAAATACTGTTAGATCTAGATGCTCTAGATATTTCATCCCATAGGTGCTTTGCTTCCATTCTGTCTAAATTTGGTGGCCTATATATTACTCCTATTATAATATTATTTGCTTTTTCGTTTAATTCTATCCAAATAGTTTCTGTGTGTGGCTCTGTTTTGATTCCCTCTTTGAGACTACATTTCAAATTGTCCCTAACATATATGGCTACTCCCCCTCCTCGTCTAATATATCTATCTGAGTGAAATAGTTTAAATCCATATATTTGATATTCAGCTAATAGTTCTCTATTTTCTACATTCATCCACGTTTCGGTAAGTGCAATAATATCTATTTTTTCTGTGCAGACAAGAGCATTTAATTCGTTAATTTTATTTCTTAGACTTCTACTGTTAGTGTAATATACCCTAAGTGAATTGTTATTTTGCGGACCTTCTCTTTCCCTGATCGTTTTGCCAATTCCTTTCTCCCACAAACACATACTTTTATTACCTCCTTCCTCCAAATCAATTCCCATACCTCTATCTACTAACAGTTTAAACCCAAACAAACACCTCTAACCACTTCTTCCAACGAGTTCGCAACAGCAACAACCCCAGCTCTCGATAGATGCACCCCATCACGAGCATACATTTCATTTTTTCCATAGAAGTGTTCCCAGTTGTCTATGAAAGATATTGCATTTGATTTGCAATATCTTTCCAGCCGGCAATTGACACCAAGTGCCCTCGATATCCATTCATTTCCCACTCCCTTTCTTGGAAGAATGCCACATATGATCGGGATTCCTCCCTTGCTCCTAACTAATTCTATGGCTGTTTTATACCTCTGAATCAGTTCCTCACTCCTAACTCGACCAACATCATTTCCTCCCACGCTAATGCAAATAATGGGATTGTTCCCATTACCAGCCATAATATCATTCATGTTGTTTATAATATCACCAATGCCAGCTCCGGGATAGCAAACCCTTAACCTGTTCCCCCTATCTCTAGCACAAAACGCTCTATCCAAATACCTTATCTGGGAATCTCCCACAACTAATGTTTGCTTAGGTACTTCCTTTACTTTCTGAGGGGCCTGCGCTTCCTTTCTCTTCGTTGCTTTCCCTTTTGCGCGATCCGCAGTCTCACCACAGCACTCGTCCTCCAAAACGTCAAATGAATTAGAAGTTGCTATGGCGTTTGAAGGCGGCTTTATCAAAGTCTTCTTAAGGCCCCTGTCTTTCACAACTCTCCAAGACGAGGTCCCTTTACTACTGGTCTCCTCCTTCGTTACATCTCGTTGTTCTTTCAGCTGACGCACCTCCTCCCGCAGAGATTCCAACTCTGTCCTCAGGGCTCCCACTAGAGTCACCAGGTCCTTAACTACAACTTCCATATTGCTATGATAATGTCATTACCTAACCTCAGGTAATCATCATTACCTAACCTCAGAACTTTACATAACTTACAGGAACGGATGGATACAACAGATGGAAAATTTAGTAATATCTATTTATTTAATTGAGCTCCATATAAAAATCCTAATCTATCTTCCCTATCAAAGCAATAGAATAACAACACCAGCGATGCTAGAATATATGGGACCAGTACTCACTCAAGATACAGCCGTGACGAAGCTTCCTTGTAGACACCAGATTGTCTCCCTACCACAGGGGAGAGGGTCTCCCTCCCCCCTGTGTCCAACACTACTCTCTAGACTCCTGTCTGGACTGAGACACAGAACACACTGTCCTCTCCCTCGATTGATTGATGAAGATTAAGCCACCCAAAAGGTGGCACGGGCATGAATAGCCCGTAAGTGGTACAATTTTTTGTTCAGTAATTCTTTTCAGTATTCTGAGGTTGCATTTAATCGTCAAGCTGTTATCGTTATCGCGGGGGAGGATACTGCTTGAGTCTTTATGAGGGTGTCCAGCTGCTGGACACCTTTTTTGACCAAGAGAGTGGCTGTGTTGATGGCTTCAGGGTGGCCGCTGCAAGATTCAGGGACTCTTAAAGCTCTTCTAAGGTCGTTGGTTGCTTCACATTCCAGAAGATAGTGAAGTACTGGCTTTTTTGTGACAGTTTGGCAGAAGATGCACTCTCTCTGTCGGGGTTCACCAATCTCACAGTTGCATCTGTAACCTAGACGTAGTCTATATAACCTAACTGCTATTTCCCTGTGGATTCCTTTTGGGATATTTAACCTTTCTAATTTGGTTGCCTGAAGATACCATGTTGCAGATGGCGAACCTTCAGCTATTCTCTGGTGCAGGTAGGCTTTGTTGAGGTGTGAGAGTTTTTTGGTGATGATGTTTTTTATGTTCTCTAGGCTGGGTTGAATTGTTTTATGTATCACTGGATGACGAGTTGCCAATTTAGCAATTTCATCAGCTTTTTCATTTAATGGGATTCCAATATGGGATGAGATCCAGTTTAAAGTTATGTTGAGGCCTTTACCTTTAGCGACTGCTCCAAGATACAAAATGGTGGTAATTATTTCCACATTATCTATCCACTGTTTTTGTCCTAGTATTTGAAGTGCAGCTTTTGAGTCTGTGTGTATGATTGCATTTTGAGTGTTTTGTGCAATCACATATGCGAATGCCTGTTGTATGGCGAACAGCTCAGTTTGGGTTGATGATACTAGTCCCTCAGTCTCCAATATGCCTGTACGCTGGCCGTGCAAAGAGCAGCGCCAGCACTCTCATTTTCTGTGTCCACCGATCCGTCTGTGAAGATGTGGGTGGCTCCTGCTACTGCTATGCTATACATTTGCTCTTCTATTATGCGGCTTAGGATTGTCGGATCATAGGCAGTCTTTTTCATTGGGAGACTTTCTTTTATTATTTTGAAAGTAGGCTCTTCCCACGGCGCGGAAGAAGTGTAATTCCTTCCTTCCATTGATCAACGGGCAATCCAGGATCTATGTAAAATGTGACCTGATCTCCAAGTCCATAACCAGCCCACCCGATTATGGAGCAGGGACAGAGGTAATGGGAGTACCCATTGAGCTAAGACACGACAAACTTGAAGTGTTTAATGTGTACAGGTCTCCACATGCTGAAATGGATCTCTCTGTGTTATTTGAACACGTGACTACATCAAACACAATCATTTGTGGAGATTTTAATGCCCATCATCGATTGACACTGGGCTCGAACACAACAATTGAGGCCGGTGTTCACATTGCACGTCTACTTGACCAGCTTCCAGAAATACAAATCCTAAACAAGAATGAACCTACCCACATCCAAGGAGGCAGATTAGACCTAACCTTCGTTTCAGCCTCCCTAAGAGATGCAGCAACATGGTCAGTTGAGCCCACACTCACAAGCGACCACTATAGCATAGATCGAATACTAATGACCCAAAGTGGATAACAAATAATTTAAAGAACCTTATAGGTAAAAAGAGAGCTTGGTACAAAAGGATTAAGAATGGGGAAGTCAGGTTAGAACAGGAATTCATACAACTGGTTAGAAATGTTAAAAAAGAGATTAGGAAAGCAAAAAGAAACTATGAAGTTCGCATAGCAGAGCAAGCAAAGTCAAATCCTAAAGGGTTTTTTCATTTATATCGAACTAAGACTAGGGAAAGGATAGGTCCATTAAAATCTGAGACAGGTCAAATAACGGATAATTACAAGGAGATGAGTAGTATTTTTAACAAATATTTTATATCTGTATTTACTAAAGAAGAACTTAACAATATGCCTTCAGCCGAACAAGTCTATGTGCGTGGGGATGAGGACAGGATGACTAGTTTAGCAGTTACCAGGGAGGATGTAATTAAACAATTAGAAAAACTAAAACCAAACAAATCCCCAGGGCCGGATGAAGTGTTTGCCAGGGTGCTTAAGGAATGCAAAGAGGAGCTTTCCGAGCCACTGTCTACCATATTTAATAAATCAATAGAGTCAGGCAGAGTGCCAGAGTCATGGAAGGTAGCTAATGTGATACCAATTTTTAAGAAAGGAGATAGATCACTTGCGTCAAACTATCGGCCAATTAGCCTAACGTCTATTGTGGGAAAGTTACTTGAATCAATAATTGCAAATACAATTCGTCTCCATCTTGAAAAACATAAATTAATAAATGAGTCGCAACATGGTTTTACAAATGGCCGTTCATGTTTAACAAATTTGCTAACTTTTTATTCCAGCATAGTTGAGGCAGTTGATAGTGGTAAGGATTGTGATGTTGTGTACCTTGACTTTAGCAAAGCTTTTGATACAGTGCCACATGAAAGACTAATTAAAAAAATAGAAGCTCATGGTATTGGGGGTGCTATATTAACTTGGATTAGGGCATGGCTATTCCAAAGGAAACAGAGAGTTAGTATAAATGGGGTTAAGTCAGAGTGGGATAATGTTGTTAGTGGAGTACCTCAGGGGTTTGTCCTGGGACCTCTGTTGTTTATAATATATATAAATGATTTAGATTCAGGTTTGAGTAGCAACATTTGCAAATTTGCCGATGATACGAAAATCGGTAGGGAAATTAATTCGGAGGAGGACTCACTATCACTTCAAGTTGATCTAGATAGGGTTTTGAAATGGTCAAAGGATTGGCAAATGCAGTTTAATGCTGATAAATGTAAACTTCTGAGGCTAGGTAATGATGATAGAGTTACAAGATACGAGCTAGATGGTGTTGAGATTGCGAAGTCGGATTGCGAAAGGGATCTGGGAGTTATGATTAGTAAGAATTTAAAACAAAAGGATCAATGCATGAATGTTCGTAATAAGGCGAATAGGACACTGGGATTTATTAATCGAAGCGTTAGTAAGCGTTAGGGGTGACATGATAGAGGTTTACAAGTGGATGAATGGACATAACCGGGGGGATATTAATAGGGTATTAAAAGTATCAACACAGGACAGAACACGAAACAATGGATATAAATTGGATAAGTTTAGATTTAGGAAAGACTTGGGTAAATACTGGTTCAGTAACAGGGTTGTTGATTTGTGGAACCAATTGCCGCGTAACATTGTGGAGGTGGGGTCCCTCGATTGTTTCAAGCACGGGTTGGACAAGTATATGAGTGGGATTGGGTGGTTATAGAATAGGAGCTGCCTCGTATAGGCCAATAGGCCTTCTGCAGTTACCTTTGTTCTTATGTTCTTATGTTCTTATGTAGTAACAAGACACCTGGTGTGGTTCTTCAGCTATATCTTGCTCTGGTTAGGCCCCATTTAGATTATGCAGTTCAGTTTTGGTCGCCGTATTATAGAATGGATATAAATTCACTTGAACGTGTCCAACGTAGGATGACTAAGTTAATTCCCCAAATTAGAAATCTTTCATATGAAGAAAGATTAACAAAGCTTAAGTTGCATTCACTGGAAAGGAGAAGAGTTAGGGGTGACATGATAGAGGTTTACAAGTGGATGAATGGACATAACAGGGGGATATTAATAGGGTATTAAAAATATCAACACAAGACAGAACACGAAACAATGGGTATAAATTGGATAAGTTTAGATTTAGTAAAGACTTGGGTAAATACTGGTTCAGTAACAGGGTTGTTGATTTGTGGAACCAATTGCCGCGTAACGTGGTGGAGGTGGGGTCCCTCGATTGTTTCAAGCGCGGGTTGGACAAGTATATGAGTGGGATTGGGTGGTTATAGATAGGAGCTGCCTCGTATGGGCTAATAGGCCTTCTGCAGTTACCTTTGTTCTTATGTTCTTATGGGGTCCAAATTGATCTTAAGTTAGACCTACCCACCCCACCTCCGCCTCCATCTGAAGCCTGGAACTTTGCTTTAGCAAACTGGGATCGATTTCAAAACCTCATTTCAGAGTAGCATAAAAACTATGATGTTCCCGAAGACATTAATCAGGCAGAACAAGAATTTGTCAAAGCGATTCAGAGTGCAGCCAACCACTCAATCCCACTGAAAAAAACAGTCCACCGGACACCATAAAGATCATTGGTACTATTGCGAACGTGTCAAAGAACTCAACCATAGACTCAGTAGAACAAAAAAGCTATACAAAAAGCAGCCAAGTGACCGTAACAGGACCTTACTTTGTGAGGTCAAGGAACATGTACATCGAGAGACCAGACTAATAAAAGAATAAAAGTGGCTGGAATGGTGTTCACACCTGAATGAACACACCTCTCTCGGGGAGATGTGGCAGCAAATTCACCGAGCCAAAGGGAATAAAACACCTAAAGCCCCACACCCCAAGGATCCTCAACAGGAAGCCGAAGTATCGGCAACCAGGTTTGCAGAAAGAGCAGCCAGCAATCAACTTACATAAGAACAAAGGCAACTGCAGAAGGCCTATTGGCCCATACGAGGCAGCTCCTATTTATAACCACCCAATCCCACTCATATACATGTCCAACCCATGCTTGAAACAATCGAGGGACCCCACCTCCACAATGTTACGCGGCAATTGGTTCCACAAATCAACAACCCTGTTACTGAACCAGTATTTACCCAAGTCTTTCCTAAATCTAAACTTATTCAATTTTTACCCATTGTTTCGTGTTCTGTCTTGTGTTGATACTTTTAATACCCTATTAATATCCCCTTTGTTATGTCCATTCACCCACTTGTAAACCTCTATCATGTCACCCCTAACTCTTCGCCTTTCTCGTGAATGCAACTTAAGCTTTGTTGATCTTTCTTCATATGAAAGATTTCTAATTTGGGGAATTAACTTAGTCATCCTACGCTGGACACGTTCAAGTGAATTTATATCCATTCTATAATATGGCGACCAAAACTGAACTGCAAAATCTAAATGGGGCCTAATTAGAGCAAGATATAGCTTGAGAACCACACCAGGTGTCTTGTTACTAACGCTGCGATTAATAAATCCAAGTGTCCGATTTGCCTTATTACGAACATTTATGCATTGATCCTTTTGTTTTAAATTCTTACTAATCATAACTCCCAGATCCCTTTCGCAATCCGACTTCGCAATCTCAACACCATCTAGCTCGTATCTTGTAACTCTATCATCATTACCTAACCTCAGAACTTTACATTTATCAGCATTAAACTGCATCTGCCAATCATTTGACCATTTCAAAACCCTATCTAGATCAACTTGAAGTGATAGTGAGTCCTCCTCCGAATTAATTTCTCTACCGATTTTCGTATCATCGGCAAATTTGCAAATGTTGCTACTCAAACCTGAATCTAAATCATTTATATATATTATAAACAACAGAGGTCCCAGGACAGAGCCTTGAGGCACTCCACTAACAACATTTTCCCACTCTGACTTGACTCCATTTATACCAGATGTATTAGCAGATGTATTAGCAGTGCAGACAGGATTAGAGGAAAGGTGGCACAGAATCCTTACAGCATGTGAAGAAGTCTCTGACACTAATGCCCCCTTCACACTGGATGAGCTCAATCGGCCTAAGAAAAACTCCAAGGATACATCCCCTGGAGCCGACAAAATAACCTATAAAATGATTAGAAACCTCGGCCCAGAGGGAGACGCTGCATACCTAAGGTTAATTAATTTAGCCTGGACTTCTCAAACTAGACCTTCTGCTTGGAATAGAGCAGACATAGTGCCGATCCCAAAACCCAAAGATCCAGCTAATCCCAAGCTGTGCAGCCAAGACGGCTGACAGAATGGCACTCAACAGACTGGAAAATGCCTAAACTGCACCATGATATGTATGCCTATAGAAGAGGGGTTGGCACAGTGGAATGTATTACAACTCTGTTAGCCCACTTGAATGACAGACCAGGAATGCTGATATTCCTGGACCTCGAGAAAGCCTTTGAACTGCCTAGCGCCCCATTCTTTGCTGCCTCATCGACAAAGAGGTCAGAGGCAACCTGCTCTCCTGGACCAAAAACTGTCTCATAAACAGAGAAGCATGAGTAAAACTTCATGGCACAGTCTCTGAGTACAAAAGACATGAAATGGTACACCGCAAGGAGGTATTCTCAGCCCCCTTCTCTTCAACTGTTTAATGGAAAGAATAATGAGGTTGCCACATGAAAGACTGATTAAAAAGATAGAGTCTCATGGTATTGGGGGTGCTATATTAAGGTGGATTAGGGCATGGCTATACCAAAGGAAACAGAGAGTTAGTATAAATGGAATCAAGTCAGAGTGGGAAAATGTTGTAAGTGGAGTGCCTCAAGGTCTCTGTCCTGGGACCTCTGTTGTTTATAATATATATAAATGATTTAGATTCAGGTTTGAGTAGCAACATTTGCAAATTTGCCGATGATAAGAAAATCGGTAGGGAAATTAATTCGGAGGAGGACTCACTATCACTTCAAGTTGATCTAGATAGGGTTTTGAAATGGTCAAAGGATTGGCAGATGCAGTTTAATGCTGATAAATGTAAAGTTCTGAGGTTAGGTAATGACGATAGAGTTACAAGATACGAGCTAGATGGTGTTGAGATTGCGAAGTCGGATTGCGAAAGGGATCTGGGAGTTATGATTAGTAAGAATTTAAAACAAAAGGATCAATGCATAAATGTTCGTAATAAGGCAAATCGGACACTTGGATTTATTAATCGCAGCGTTAGTAACAAGACACCTGGTGTGGTTCTCAAGCTATATCTTGCTCTAGTTAGGCCCCATTTAGATTATGCAGTTCAGTTTTGGTCGCCATATTATAGAATGGATATAAATTCACTTGAACGTGTCCAGCGTAGGATGGCTAAGTTAATTCCCCAAATTAGAAATCTTTCATATGAAGAAAGATTAACAAAGCTTAAGTTGCATTCACTGGAAAGGCGAAGAGTTTGGGGCGACATGATAGAGGTCTACAAGTGGGTGAATGGACATAACAAAAGGGATATTAATAGGGTATTAAAAGTATCAACACAAGACAGAACACGAAACAATGGGTATAAATTGGATAAGTTTAGATTTAGGAAAGACTTGGGTAAATACTGGTTCAGTAACAGGGTTGTTGATTTGTGGAACCAATTGCCGCGTAACATTGTGGAAGTGGGGTCCCTCGATTGTTTCAAGCGCGTGTTGGACAAGTATATGAGTGGGATTGGGTGGTTATAAATAGGAGCTGCCTCGTGTGGGCCAACAGGCCTTCTGCAGTTGCCTTTGTTCTTATGTTCTTATGTTCTTATGTTAACTCCCCCATCACTGCAGGCTGCTAAACTACGCGGACGACTTTGTCATCATCATAAAAGGAAGGGATGCGGCGCGCCTTGCACCCAAATACTTAGACTGCATCGGTAAAGAGGCA
Source organism: Procambarus clarkii (assembly GCF_040958095.1). NCBI lineage: Eukaryota > Metazoa > Arthropoda > Malacostraca > Decapoda > Cambaridae > Procambarus > Procambarus clarkii. The sequence continues at coordinate 28,577,480 of NC_091190.1, read as the reverse complement.
AAACAGATTGGTATCAAACTCAACCCCTCAAAGACAAAAGCCATGCCCATAAAAGTAGCGAAGCTCAACATCCAACTCACAGTACAGGGTCAACCAACTGAATGGGTGGACACTTATCAGTATCTAGGAATAATCCTGGACACACACATGAATTTTAATGCTGAGGTCACTTACTTGAGAGAGCGAACTGTTGCTCGAACGGCAATCCTCAGGTCACTAACCTCCCTATCTGGAGGAGCCAATCTGCAAGTCCTTCGCACATACTATGTACAGGCAGTCAGATCAGTGATCGACTATGCCGCACCTGCACTCACAAATCTATCTGTGAATGTCTCGTAAGTCAGGTATAATCCCAAGTCTCTACTCAAGTCACCTCAACAACTGTTACAAAAAAAAAAATATATAGGCATAGGTTAGGTTAGGTATTTAGGTTCGGTTGGCGATTATTTATATTTGTAGTACGTGGGTGAAGCATTTACAGCGTTGTGGTTCGAACAAAATTCGTCAGTGAAACACTTGTTCCGGAAGTGTTCAGACGAAATCAGTTGTGAGTTGTGTGTAACCCGTTTTCCATTCATAAACACCTGGGGGGTTTGGCGGGTGCATGGAATCACTTTTGGGTCTTTGTATGGAGGACGGGCTGGAATCACTACCTTCTTTTCCTTAAAGTCAAAGGTAAACTTGAGTATTCCGAGTATTGGGTTTGCCTTTTTTCACTGCTGCTCCTACCTGTTGTACAACTTTCAGTGAATGGTGGATGTTGATTCCAAGGTAATTTTTTGTATCAATCTGCTACAGGGTAATGATATTAATTTAAAAAAATGGTAGTTGTGACGTGGGTTGTTATGCCCCGCATGCAAGGTCTTGCATTTATCGATATTAAAATATATTTGCCAGTCTTCTGACCATTTATGGAGTCCACGTAGATCTCTCTGTAAGGCTTCAACATAATTTTCATTTCCTAATTTACCATAACTCGTTGTGTCATCTTCAAATTTGATGATGTGGTTTGTAATATTCTCATTTGTCACTGATGCATGTGCAACCCGTTCTCGCATACAATGAATGAAGCTCGTTAATACAGCCGCCAAACCCCTTGATTATGAATGAAAAGCAGTTTACACACGACTCATAGCTCATGACGTCCGAACACTTCCGGAACAAGTGCTTCGCTCACGTCCTCTGTTCGAACCACAGTTCTATAAACAGCCCGTCCTCCAAACAAAGATCCAAAAGTGATTCCATGCAGCCGCCAAACCCCCTGTTTATGAATGAAAAGCGGTTTACACACGACTCACAACTGCTGACGTTCGAACATATCCGGAACAAGTGCTTCACTGACGAATTTTGTTCGAATCACAACGCTATAAATGCTTCACCCACGTACTACAAATACAAATAATCGCCAACAAAAACTAAACACCTAACCTAACCTATACCTATATATGCACAATATGCTAATATATTATAATATTATTTTACATTTGAGAAAATTCTCGTTTTGAATGAACAGCATGTTAAAATTTATGAATGCGTCTGTGGGGTCGACCGCTGGATGTAATGGACTTGAGTCGAGGACGGGTTGCTATAAATGCTTCACCCACGTACTTCAAATACAAATAATCGCCAACAGAACCTAAACACCTAACCTAACCTATGCCTATATATGCACAATATGCTAATATATTATAATATTAATTTATACTTGAGAAAATTCCCGTTTTGAATGAACAGCATGTTAAAATTGATGAATGCGTCTTTGGGGTCGACCGCTGGATAGAATGGATTTGTTGGAAATTTCCAACACTTAAAAACTAACACGTAGTACGTTAAGATGTAATTCTTGTACTAGGCATTATATTTTATTGACACTGCTAATCAGTAGTGTAGTGAAATTAAATTCATATAATTAAGGCGTAGTACCGCCAGATTTCTCCCTAGAATCATGGCAGTGTTGCGTCAGCCAGCCAGCCACAGGGATAATTTCCACTTATTTGTGAATCGAATTAAATTCAGTCTAATATAGTATTCTTTATTAAGAATTATCGACTGGCTATAGATTCACTTCTAGTTAATTAATATCTTACCATTTACTGGAAATAATTTATACAGCTGTGATCAGCTGATCCGGTAAATAAAGCGACAAGCTAAATTTCCACTCTAAATATTTTTCGTTCATTTAACGTCATCTAAATTTATTGACTTGCACTACATTTCAAAATGTGAAATATTACACTTTATGTACGAAGTTCTAGCATTGGCACGAGTGCGCATGCGCCACTGGATGGAGGGAGGAGGTGGAGTTGCCATATTATCAAGCTGGCATCAAGGTGTTCTGGAACTGTCCAACAACAATCGATCTAATCTGAGAACATCAGTACTTCCACGAGCTTGTGATCGAGAGTGCAGCTTTCCCAGCTTACGAACACCACGTTCGGCAGTAATGTATTATCTAGATGTTGTAATATTGGCCATTATTAGCAGATCTATCTAATGTGCTGTCGTTATGTAGCAGGCGATATAATAAACCAATGTAAGTGCTGATCTTACCCTCCAATTTCTTTAGATCATGCGATTAAATGCACTAATACTAAGTTCGGAGTGGAAATTACATAAGATTTGCCTTTCAGTGTGGAATTAAGACCGAGAGAGACGTGTTTCTACTTCCCTGATCACGTGTTCATAGATAACTGGGAATACTTCTATGGAAGAAATGAAATGTATGCTCAGGATGGGGTGCATCTATCGAGGGCTGGGGTTGTTGTTGTTAACTCGTTGGAACCAGTGGTTGGAGGCGTTTGTTTCGGTTTAAACTGTTAGCAGATAGTGGTATGGGAATTGATATGAAGGAAGGAGGTAATAAAAGTATGTGTTTGTGGGAGAAAGAAATTGGCAAAATGATCAGGGAAAGAGTTACAAGATATACATTGGTTGATACAAAGAGTGCTTAAAGGTTATGGATTTATGAATCTCTTGAAGCTCCTCCGCTTCCGGACAGGAACCGAGGATGCAGCAGGCGTTTCACCTCTGGATCGCCACACTGAGGCGCTGAATCAAAAAACTGGCAGCTCTTGAGTCTCTACTGACGTCAATGAGCTTGGATCCCAATTCCTTGAGAAATCTCATGGCACTCTTACCCCAGGGGCCATGCGTCTCAGACGCTATGGGAACAAAGGTGTATTGACCTTCCAATTGCCTGTATTTGACTGATTTTGCTATTTCCCTGTGGTTGGCCGCCCCACCTGCTTGATCAGCACAGAAGTGTACATAGGTGTCAGCCAGGGTGGACACGCATGTGTAGTCCCACACCAACTGTCTGCCCCCCTTCCAAGAGTATATGGTGATGCCATCAGGGCGAAGTGCGGGGAAATCCGGGTTTTGGACCCCTAGGATGCGAGGTTCTCTCTCCGCTGGGCACTGAGCTGAGACGAGGCTTCTCTTGAAGATGACATTGACCTCGTTGTGTCTTGCATGCCAGCCCTTTGTGCTTCCGCAATGCAACCAATATATATATATATATATTATTAAATATGACCGAAAAAGTAAGATTAATAATTCTAACACGAATTTTCTCAATCTTTCGTACATTTCTTTTCACTGTTGGTGGTAATTCAAAAATCAATTCTCCAAAATTCATTTTTTATTTCTAGTCTGACGCGACACTTGAGCGCGTTTCGTAAAACTTATTACATTTTCAAAGACTTTAGTTTAAACATTTAGTTTAAACATGTTTAGGAAAAACATAAATTAATAATTGAGTCTCAACATGGTTTTATAAATGGCCGTTCATGTTTAACAAATTTGTTATCTTTTTATTCTAGCATTGTTGAGGCAGTTGATAGTGGTAAGGATTGCGATGTTGTATACCTTGACTTTAGCAAAGCTTTTGATACAGTGCCACATGAAAGACTGATTAAAAAGATAGAGTCTCATGGTATTGGGGGTGCTATATTAAGCTGGATTAGGGCATGGCTATACCAAAGGAAACAGAGAGTTAGTATAAATGGAATCAAGTCAGAGTGGGAAAATGTTGTAAGTGGAGTGCCTCAAGGCTCTGTCCTGGGACCTCTGTTGTTTATAATATATATAAATGATTTAGATTCAGGTTTGAGTAGCAACATTTGCAAATTTGCCGATGATACGAAAATCGGTAGGGAAATTAATTCGGAGGAGGACTCACTATCACTTCAAGTTGATCTAGATAGGGTTTTGAAATGGTCAAAGGATTGGCAGATGCAGTTTAATGCTGATAAATGTAAAGTTCTGAGGTTAGGTAATGATGATAGAGTTACAAGATACGAGCTAGATGGTGTTGTGATTGCGAAGTCGGATTGCGAAAGGGATCTGGGAGTTATGATTAGTAAGAATTTAAAACAAAAGGATCAATGCATAAATGTTCGTAATAAGGCAAATCGGACACTTGGATTTATTAATCGCAGCGTTAGTAACAAGACACCTGGTGTGGTTCTCAAGCTATATCTTGCTCTAGTTAGGCCCCATTTAGATTATGCAGTTCAGTTTTGGTCGCCATATTATAGAATGGATATAAATTCACTTGAACGTGTCCAGCGTAGGATGACTAAGTTAATTCCCCAAATTAGAAATCTTTCATATGAAGAAAGATTAACAAAGCTTAAGTTGCATTCACTGGAAAGGCGAAGAGTTAGGGGCGACATGATAGAGGTTTACAAGTGGGTGAATGGACATAACAAGGGGGATATTAATAGGGTATTAAAAGTATCAACACAGGACAGAACACGAAACAATGGGTATAAATTGGATAAGTTTAGATTTAGGAAAGA